>NC_135539.1:128145938-128448968 GCF_045843805.1 Urocitellus parryii | reverse complement strand
TTTACTTCATTTAAAAAGTAAATCAGCGTGTCAGTTTCTCCAAAGATTCATGTCCATATTTTGATTAGGATTGTGTTAAATCTATGGACAACTTTGGAAAAGAATGGTCCTCAGACATGAGCACTGACTGTCTTTTTTTTAAATATTTTTTTAGTTGTCAATTGACCTTTATATTATTTATATACATGTGGTTGCTAAGAATTGAACCCAGTGCCTCACATGTGCTAGGCAGGTGCTCTACCACTGAGCCACCACCCCAGCCCTACTGATTGTCTTTTAATGTCTCAATTTATCTCAATATTTCAATTTTACTTCCTAGTTTTCAGGGTAGCAGTTTTTTAAATGTTATTATAAATTATATATATTTACATATATATATGTCTTACATTTTATTTTCTACTTGTCACTAATATACAGAAATATGTTATTTCTGAATATTGATCTCCTATTATGTGACCTTGCTAAATTCACATATTCATTCTTGGAGATTTATCTGATAAATTCTAATCCTACAGAATTTTTAATCATGCTATGTTTGAATGAAGAGAGTTTTGTTTTTTACAATTCGATTGCCTTATATTTGTTTTTCTTTTTACTGCTAAGATCTCCAGTACAATACTAAATAGAAGTAGTAAGGGCATATATCTTTGTCTTCTCCTCATCTTGGGAAAATTTTATTCTAATGTTCCACTAGTAATATTATTTATAAGTTCTATCTAGGTTCCTTTTACCAGATTAAATCAGTACCCTTTTATTCTATTTTTTTTTTCTTCTGGTACATTAGAAATATTTTTTAAGTGGCCACTGTTATTGACTTTTAACGCATGTCTTGTGATCTTCATGTGGCCTATCTCCTTCTTTGGTTAATATCATGACCTGCTTTCCTGCTTTCCTGTGTTAAAATAACTTCTGCATTCCTGAGATGTGCTCCATGTGGAGTTCATGCTTTCCACATGTTCTTAGATTTAATTTGCTGATTTTCTTAAAGGGTTTATTTCTACGTTCATGAGGGCGATTCACCTATGGTTTTACTTATCCATAGTATCATTGGCAGGTTTTACTGGCAGCATTAAGCCCTGAACTCAAGGAAGTCCCCAGGCCACAACGGGAGATCTTTTTCACCCTCCTGCTGTCCTCTCAAGCCTCAGGCTCACTTTCACTTGCCAGTATGTTTGGTGAAGGCCTGGAGGGTAGATGGGGGGCAAGTAGACTTGCCCTGAGGCTGGGGTCCTTGGGACTATTTAAATGGAAGCCTTTTTGAATAGCGTTGTTAGAACCTAGACTGTCTATGGTGGTCTTGTTTTGCCACCCTCCCTGGTATGAAAGTACCTCAGGTCCTTCTCTCTGAGAAAAGACTCATCACTTTCTGGACTTTAGTTCATTTCCATTTCTTTGCACTGACAGCTCTTGAATGGTTTCTAAAACCCACCATGTTGTAGTGTAACCAGCTTGTTCTCACAGTTAGGGTAGGAGTGATAGTTTTGTTGATTTTTCTGCTTTCTCTTCAGAAAAGTAACTTGCAAAGGGCCATTATCACCCCCATATTATGCATGAAGCCGGTAAAGGAAGATCTGGCATTTAATTCTCTTCTGACCCCTTTACTTATGTTCTTAACAGATTATGCAGAGTTTATACTCATTGCTTTACATTTACAGAAAAGAATAAAACATTGCATTTTGGCAGAGGAAACTTCACACTCTCCAATTTTACCCTTTCTGGAATCATAGCTGCGGTGCCAGGCAACATTTTTCTAAATGGATTCTACTTTGACCCTCACTCTACCAAGAATTTGAAGGGGTTTTCGCTCACAGCGGAGTCACTGGTACTTTCTACCAGATGCATCTGTAGGGCAAAATCAGCATAAACTCTATTTGTATTCCTTAGAATAAACTGAGCCTTTGTGCACAAGGAAAGGTGGGCTTCTGAACTGTTAATTCTAGAGGGAAGAAAATCTTTTCCTACATACTCATTGCTAAGAAGTTACAATGTCCAGGACATCAGTTTATATGCATTCAAATAGTTGGAAAGTGTTGTCCAAATGTAATCAGAGTAGAATGCAACGTTGTGCATTTTAAATGGAAAAAAATAACATGACAAAGAGGGTGTGTTTTGAATGGAGAGAATGTCTTCCTTACTCTCCTCCACTGTCTCTGGGAAAGGGCAGGGAGGAGACTCTTGTTTTCTTCTTGTTATAAAGGACCCCAACTACTTCTGGGGAAGTCACTGAAGCCCCTTGTTTTCTTTCTACTAGTCACATCACCAACTTTTCTTTTTCAGTTCCAGGGAAACAGGCTTTCTGACACCAATTTCCTATGTGTAAATTCTAAAGTGATTGCTTCAGTTTTCTCAGTTTCAAGGAAGAGTTGATTCTTGAAAATGGGAGTTTTGGGGAGAAGTCTGAGTTGGAGGCTGGGTGACTTTAGAGAATTTGGTTAGGTGGGGGAATATAATATTAAGTTCAATAGGGAAGAGCTGGAGATTTTAGTTCAAAGAGAATAAATGGCATAAAAGTTTACCCTCTTTACAATTTGTCATATAAATTGTGACTAGAACAAATATTCTGTTTTTTTAAAATTATTTATTTGCTTTGTTTTTATTAAATAAAATATGTAGTATCCTTTACACTTGAACAATAAATATTCTTTTAAATTTTATTCTTTTATTTATTCATGCAGCAACCATTCATTATATTTTTTATTCCAGACCCTTTCAATATGGTCTTCAAAATGCATATGCTCCAGTGAATAAAAAGTACACTTAAAAATAATGAAAACATAAAATCAAATTTTATATACTACATGCTGTGTCTTTAAAGAGAAGGAGCCTTTTTACAGAATGGCCCAGTTTTGTAGGCATGGCCTCAGAGACCATACCCTAACTGAGACAGTCCAGCCTGTCATAAAATTTTGTCATAATGAAACTGTCATAATTTTGATTATTCATATTTGGGTCCCTTTCTCAATCTTATTTACACAAAAGCCTATAGCTACCAATGCTAATAGAGCAGGGGATTTGGACGCAGACTTTAGAATCAATGAAGAAGGAGCACACCAGGCTCTTCCTAGCTGCAGAAACACTTTAGAGGCTCAGAGGCAGTTAAACTGTTAGAGTGATATTTTTTTTTATTTGCTAACATGTAAAATAAATGAGGCCATTTCATTTATGATGAGTTTTAGGTGACATATAAAGAAAACAAAGGTTTTGAGATTATGTGCTAGCTGGAAATAATGAAATAAACTTCATTTTTAGGCATTGAACATTAGCTAGCAAAAGGAACAATTGCTACAGCTCATTTTTCTTGCTAAACAGAAACACACTTGAACTCTGGGAAATAAGGTCCTGTTTATGTATCTACTTCCTTCACAGCAACTCACAGATAATCTTAATCTATTACTATAGTCTAAAATATTCTTGAAGCAAACTTTTTAAAATATTCTTTAAATTTATTTTTTTAATTTTAAATTGACCCATAAATTGTGCATATTTATGGGGTACATGTGAAAATTCAACACATGTATGTAATGTGTAATAATCAAATCAGGATTGTCAGTATTTCTACCTCCTTAGCATTTCTTTGTCCTCTCTTGTAGTTCTTCATAAAATATTCACTAAGTTGCTGTAGTTGCAGTCACCACACTGGGCTGTAGAACAATAGAAATTTTCTTTTTGCTGCTTCTCTCTACCCTTTCTAACCTGTAATCATCACTAATTTCACTATTTGAGATAAAACTTTTTAGCCTCCACATATGAATGAGAAATGCAGAGTTCTGTCTTTCTGGGTCTGTTTTCACATAGCATTATGTTAGTTTATTTTTCCATAAATGATAGGATTTCATTTTTTTTGTGGTTGAATAATGTTTATCTATCTATCATACATATATGTAGATTGACAAAACATCACATTTTTTTTTTTGCTCATTTGTAGGTGAACACCTTGCTTGATTCAGTATCTTGGATATTGTGAATAGTGTTGCAATAACCCAGGAAGTGTAGGTATCTTTGTGGTATGCTGATTTCATTGCCTTTAGATATATACCCAGAAGTTGGATAGCTGGATCATATGGCAGATCTATTTTTAGTTTTTCACTTGTCTGCCATGATGTTCAGCCTCATCTTGGGTCCAGGGCAATGGAGTTGACTGACCATGGACTGAACCACTGAAACTGTGAAAATGAAGATAAACTTTTCCCTCTCTAAGTCATTCTTGTCAGGTATTTTGATTACAGTGACCAAAAGCTGATAAACACGGAGATTATATCTCCTTGTGGCTTTGATTTGAATTTTTTTATATTCTTGTTTGCTACTTGTATTTCTTCTGAGAAATGACTCTTTAGATACTTTATCCCTATTTAAATTGGTTTGCTTCTCTTTTATTATTGAGGTTTTTTGAGTTACTTATATATTCTGAATACTAATCCCTTACTGAATAACCAGTTTGCAAACATTTTCTTCCATTCTGTAGGTTTTCACTTCACTCTGTTTCCTTTGCTGTGCCAAAGATTCTTCATCTGAAATCATCCCAATTGCCTGTGCTTTTGGAGTTTTAGCCACAAGACCATTGCCTATTCTGATGTCTTCAAGTATTTCCCCTCTGTTTTATTTTAGTAGTTTCATAGTTTAAGGTCTTATATTTAGATCTCGGATCCATTTTGATTGATTTTTCTATATGGTGAGAATAGAGACCTAGTTTTGTTCTTCTGATGATGGATATACAGTTTTCCAGAACCATTTATTGAAGATTCCCTTTTCTAGAATGTTTGTGTATATGTGTGTGTGTTTGTGTGTGTGTGTGTGTGTGTGTGTGTGTATTTATGTCTTTGTCAACAATCAGCTAGCTATAGATGTATAGATGCCTTAATTTTATATCTGGTTTCCTTCACATAAATTTTTCTTTCATTTTTGGCAACTAATGGACTACATTCCCAGTTTTTAAAATATTACGTTAGTGGTAATATTCCACGTTAGTAAAATTCAAGTCCTTATAAAAACATAAGCGAATTCCTACAAGGCTCTGAATGTTGATTCTGCTACATAGGCAGCATGAACTGGACCAAGATTCTATATCTCAGGTGGGCTGACTCAAAGTGTTTTCCTCTGGGCCTTGATTTATACATCTTCCTACTCTCTCATTTCTATTTTGGGGTAGAATTAATTCAGGTTCTGGACTCAGACCTACGTAGCACCCTTCCGGGCTCTTCCCAGATGGCAGTCACAGGCACAGGGAGGTAGGCAAGGCATTCTAGTCCCTTAGGTGTTACAAAATCCTGGGGCTTTGGCAACAACACAAGTCATCCAAATTGTGATAACAAGTGACATCCTGAAACCAGCTGATATTCTGAGGAAAATAAACTCAGAGAACTGAGCTGTTCTTTTAGAAAAATCCCCACTCTTTTATGTTCACATCTCCTTTTTTTCCTTCTTCTTTTCCTTTCCTTGCCCTCCAAGGAGCATTCAGCATGTAAGCAAAATATGCCAATTAGTGGGAACATTATTTGGTTTTCTTGACAGAATACTTGACGAGACATCATGGCATATGCTTCTTCTTCTTTTTTTAATGTCAGATTCAATATATAAATTAGAAATAGCAATATAAGGTAAGCAGTTCTTGCAAATTAATCAGTGTAATACTATTTAAAGTGGGTCATTACCTAATTGGTCTGTTCTACTTTTTCATGAAGATTATAGTTCCTATTATTTAATGTTCTTTTCATTCAATGATATTTTAAAGGCATAGAATCATCGATAAAACTAGCGAATAGCACAGTCAATTTTAAAAGGTGGCAAAATAACAAAAAATTTTAAATGAAGTAAAAAAAAATAGAACATGGTCTTATAGGGACAAAGTCTGTAGCCTGACATTAAAGAGTACATAAAATGAATCATTTGTCCCCAGAAGAATAGGAGAAAAGCCTACCAAAAACTGACAATGATCATTTATTGTAGTTTCATATAGTGAGTTTCTTTCATAGCACTCTAAAGATGTTTTGTATGGGCCACTAAACTTAGTGCAGAGATTTCAGTATGAGAAAAGTGGGGATAAATTAGAAAGGACTGTTGAGCTGAAAGACAGGTCAAGACCTGTGAAGTTCATCCATTAGGAAACATAACTGAGTGAAAAATATGGTTCAACTTACCACTACCATAAGATATGGTCTCTAAGAATGTAATACATGTGAGTAGGCCCAGAGCTGTGGAATGGAATGAGTTTATGGTAGAAGCACTAGGGGCTGAACAGGCTGCCCACCTCAAGGGCAGAGAAGTCCTCACTGAACGGCTGGTTGTACATTCTTAGCCTTCTGTGAAGGTGACCAAAGATTTTAAGGGTAGATTCTTAGCCTTGGAAGAGAAACAATCCTTTGAAGAGGAGACTCTTGCAATGCCCAGAGCATAAGAGATTCTGCAGAGGCATTTTGACTCTGGATGGTAGGAGAACCAGAGGAATCTCTCCATGACCCTCATGTTCTCTCATGTGGGAAGAAACCAACCTCAGAGAGGTGCAGGAAAAGTTTTGTCATCATTTGTAATAGTGTCCTACAAGTCAGTGACCCAGCAACAAGGCCTCTTCTTCCAACAAAGCTTTAATTCCTCATGGATTCCATGATGAGGTTAGGAGAGAATTTCAAACTCTCAAGAGAGCAAAAGAAGTGTGTCAGCAGCATCAGTGGGAGAAGTGCCAAAGATGAGTTCCAACTGATGTGGAGGAAGTTAACTCTCAGAAGCACAGCGGTGTGACACTGAGGGATACGTGTTGATGGTAAGACAGGGTCCCTCAGTCGCGTACCCTGTTCTAGGGGCAGGCGAATTTGGGAGCAGATTTCATCACTGAATGTACAAATTACTCTTCCCCCAGCATGTGTTCAAGACAACCAGCTATAATCATGCAACTGGTGGTGCTGTACACTATTCTAGAATGGCAGGACTGCAATTTTGGATTTTAGAAAAAGTAACACAAAAAAAGTAACTTTCAGAAAACTAAGTCAGAGGACAGAGATGAATGACGTTGTCTGACTTCCAGTGAAAACATGTGCAAAAACTTGGCTTGGAGCCTCTCATGTCAAAATGTGCCTGAGCTAGGCTTTCGTCTCCAAGGAGGCAAAGACAAAAGGCTCTTTCACCAGTTTCATACACTTTGGTGAGCAGAAGGTGACTGCAGAAGTGTGAGTTAGTCTTCAATAGTGTGATTCCACATACCTTAGGAATATCCGTGTTTCATATCTGTAGTTATATTGTGACTGTTTAATCCCTTTCATCTTCTCAAGCTCTTATTAAGGAATTGGTTACTTGAATGTCTTTCACCCATAATTCCTACTCTTGATGTATATGTATGTATGTTTGCATAATGTGATGTAAATAATAATGTTTTACATATAGGAGTAGTATTTACTACTACAAAATAGTTATCACAGATATTATTTATTTACACTCATAGCTTTAAATTATGGTGTTGCTTGCATATACAAATCTGCAATTATTGTGATATAAATAGTGAGGATGATTTATACACAGGCTGGAGAATGATGCCACTAATTAAGAGATAGTTTTACTATGAAATAGAAAACAAATACATATGCACTGTTTTATAATATTATACTCATTGATATTTGCCCATGAATAAACCAGCTAGGCAAAGAATTTGGAAGCAGCTGCTTTGACCCTAGTATGCTCCGGGAGCCAGCACCTCCACACACATTACCAAGGAGGAAGGGTACTGTTCTTGTAAGTGGAGAGTCGTTAGACACTTACAGAAAGGAGAAAGTGTTTTGAAGCTAATCGAGGAAGAATAAGGTGAGATTAGGATACTTAGGACATTCTTTTGAAAGTAAAAATGGGGATGAGGGAAATAGCTCAAAGCTTATATACTTGAAGCACTTTTTCCAAAAAATAGAAAATAGCAGAGGGCAAAAAGAAGCAGTTCAGCTTCCACTGATGTGCCAATTCAGCTTATAAGACTAAAGGATTTTGATGACTGATATAAGGCTTAAAGGACACTTACTGATTCTTGGACTTTTGTGGAAAATTTCTCTGGAAACTATCTTGAAGTCTAAAATATTTTTTGAGTAAAAGGAAAATTTCAAGGTCATCAACAATGTGACTTGAGAGATATTGGTGTATAGGTAATATGGCAGATGGAGTATTCGTTAGGTTGAAAATAGATTATTATTAAGTTATCTTCATGGGTAATGGGAAAGATTGAAACCATTATAAACCAAAGTTTAAAGACAATTCAGCTTTTCGAGCTGACCTTAGTAAGACAGTTGCAATAGTTTTAGCGACACCATGTCTTTTTCTAGATGTTACTTGGAGAGAGGGCTGAACTAAAAGGAGAGATTCATCTTTGGCTGGAAATGGATTCACTCTTGGCAGTAAACCAGCATCTTAGATCAAAGAAAACTAGATCATGCCAAGGAAAAAGAATTGTGTTCTCTAAAGGACACTTCTACACTATTGTTTTATTTATTTTGCCAAGAAAGAAAAGTGAAGAAAACATGTCAATGTGGGATGTTGAAAACATGGACATTTATTCTATTATTTTCTATATTTTTAAAATTTCATAAACATAAAACATATGGTTGATTGCACAAAATTGTTGAAGTAAGAATCTCCTAACGTTTATATCTGTACTCCTAAGGTGCATGGTTATGGGTAGAAAATGATGAAATGAGCAGATGCCCCCAAGTACACCATAGATCAGGACTTGATATAATATTTTTAATCATGTTTCCTGCCGCTCAAAATGACAGCTAAACATTTCCAATTTCCGTTTTTGCTCTCTGACCCCTATACTTATCTTAGCACTTTATAATTAAATTGAATCAAGTCAATGAGAATCCATGGACTGTATCCTGTATGCTGGGCAGTGTGTGCCACCCCTAGGGCTATGGTGGGTGGGAGGCAGGGTGGTCTAATGGGGTGTGATGAGAAGCTGCAGCTGACTGGTTTGCAAGCCCAGCTCCTTATTTTTGGAAGTTATTCCATTTTTGTAATTGACTTTCTCATATGCACAATGTAGAAGTCAAAATAGTATCTGCCTTCTAAATTGTTAGCTTAAATTGTTGTGGTGTGTGATTGTGTTAATATATTTAGTATTGAGGGAAAGGCCTGGGGGTTAGGGCTGTGGCTCAGTGGTAGAGTGCTTGCCTGGCATGTGTGAGGTACTGGGTTCGATCCTCAGCACCACATAAAAATAAATAGAATAAAGCTATTATGTCCATCTATGACTAAAAATATTTTTTTTTAAAAAAGGAAAAGGCCTGGCTCATAAGAAGCATTCAATAAAGTCTCACATTATTATCATTATGGAACAGAGACTCCCATTCCCAAGGACAGGCATATAACCAGCTCTTATGGTTCGAAATCCTTTTTACATAGAAATACTTTTACAATGAAAAAAATCGCATACTTTTAATAAGCTAAAAAAAAAAAATCTCAGCAGGAATCTTTCCTAGATCAGCTTCTTTGAGAGACTCAGAGAATATAGTGGTTGAAAATAGAAGAGAAAAATTTAAAAAGCTTGAGACCATAAAGGAATTAAAAACCCTAGAGCACATAAGGAATGTACTAATGTGATACATGTCAGAAAGTGTTAGCATCGTGTACTAGCAAAAGGACGAGCTAATGGAATGAATACTAATTAGCCATTTTAAAGAGTTTCATCGACTTCGGAAGAGATGTTGACAAGTAGGAGGAACAGGCCATGCTTCTTTCTAGTGTTGTTTGGGAGACGGAAATAAAATATTGGAATTGGTTTTGATTTAAGGGGAAAAATTTAAATGAAAATATCAATGATGTTCCATCCTCCATGACACACACACTCCCAATGTTGGAGATGTGGCTTTCCTTTGGACATGATCCACCTGGTATAAATTATTGAATGAATGAGTACAAAATGTGCAGTGGCAATACACCATTGTAATACATTTTAACCCCTCTGTCCATCAGGTTTCTAATACTTCACTGGGGACTGTAAACTCACATCTATGGGAAAGGTAATAATAGAGTAGCTAACAGGCAGGTGCACCTGCAAATGTAACATGTGCTTGGTGGTGACTCTGGGAGATACATCTACTCTGTTCCAGAAATGGGCATTTATTTTATTTGAAATGTTATAATTTTATAATTTTAAGGGATTACTTGTTTTAGAAATAAATTAAACACCAGTTGGCTTGAAACTATTTTTTTTCACAACTAACCCATTGTAACTTGATTTCATGAATGTGATTTTCCAATTGTAACTTGTATATCACAAAGGATGTTCATTTTTATCACTTTGTAGCTCAGCTGGATGGCATGTTTCCTCGTTGTGCCCAGTCCTGGCCTCTTTCTCATCATTGTCTCGTGCTATCGATGTCTTCCTAGGTTCATTCTCTGACACACCAGCTTGTGTAATTGTGATCACCTGAACTTTATGCAATTACTGCCAATTGAAGGCAACTCTCCTTACTGTAAATCATCACACAATTTTAGGTCTCTAATAATATCTATAAATTCCTTCCTATGCTCTTAAGTATTTGCATTAGTATCATAACCTAGTCATTTTGTATGTATATGCAAAATAATGTTTACACAGGGCATGCAACATAGCGATAACCACTGTTTTCTTCAGTTCCTCTCAATGAAGTTGTAGTAAAATAATCCATTAAGACCTAAAGAGGTTGTTCTAATTTAGCTGTGTATTATCAGTATGAGAAATGCCAGAAAATGTTAGCACCATATACTAGCAAAAGGACGAAGCTAATGGAATGAATACTAATGGAAAGAATACCATTCATTTAACAGGGCTAAGTATTTTCAGTGTTGTTTAAACCTTGCTCATTTAATGGAAAAAAAAACACCTCATGATATCTTGACATTTTGAGTTTTTTAAAGTCTAAATGTACTATTTGTTCAGGATTGTGATATATCTAGGCAGTAGCTAAGGGTGTTTTCATGATAGATCACGTGGTAGTAATAGTGTCATCAATTATGCAGGCACCAAGTGTTACTCAAAATACTTTCTACATTTATTTAATCCTTAAGAAATCCCTAGAATGTCTGTACTGTTACTATCCTTACATTGCAGAAGAAGAAACTGAGATATTAAAGTTTAGTTAATTTGCCTGAAATGAGCCATGAGCCATGAGAAGCAGAAATAGGAGTAAGCCCTTCTTACTCTGGTGCTGAGCATCAGATCAGCACCATACTTCCAAAATTTGTGTGATCTTGTGCATATAGGATCTTCAGAAGCTCAGGAGATCAGTTACGACTCCTTTTCCAGTCTTCAAGAGAATTTTGATTTATTTAAAATTTCTGTTGAAGCATTTTATCAGACACATACTTATTTATTACTAAGATTAATAAAATTGTTTTTGAAAATAATTTGGGCATTATCTTTTCAATAATAATGCCTAAATTATCATGGAAAAAATAATGCCTAAACAATTCAAATAATTTTTCAATAATAATTTTGAAAATAATAATTTCAAAAATAAGGATTTTTGAAAGTTTAAAGATACCTTGGAACCGAATTTAGTGTGGTATTTTACTTGACTTCCCCCTCCCTCCTTCACAGTAAATCTTAGCTCAGATCCCTTCTAAGAACTGAGTTAGAAAAGATGAATTTTACTTGAAGTGAACATTTTACATGCATAAAACGAATGATGAAGGAGACAGCTCAATGATATCTCAAACCCAAGATGACAAGGGTTTCCTATTACCGCTTCTTGGAAAATTCCTTTGTTTGTGTATTCCCGAACTCGCTTGGAGACTTTCATATTTTTGCCTTTGTGTTTTGCCTTTTGGAATCAAAATTATACTGCTATTCTTAACAAATTCAGAAAACACATTTTGATGAATTATTAAATGCATTCAGTAGAAACAAGGGGAATACTGGTGAGATTGGGAGATCTCAGGAGGCTTCCTTATAATTTCTTTGCCCCACCCGCCCACATGAAAGGGGAAGAAAAAGAAGCAGGGCCAGTTGGCTCAGAAGAGCAATTCACAAGGCAACAGCTGTCTCTGTAATAGTAAAACGTTCCATATTTTACCTCCTAACTTCTCTGGGAAGCCATCTTTTCCCTCACAGCGTCTCAAGTGTGTCATCTTTTATGATGTGTGGGTCAGTCATTCCCCCTCTTTTGTATTCAAGTATCTCATCTTTTATCACCATATGCTCCAGGAGTGTGCTCTTCTCTCTACCCCACCAGGACATCTTTTCCTGTCTCTGTGTCTTGTATGTGACAGTCTTTCCCTTTAATGTGTTTAGGGAGGGACATCTTTTTTTGGCGTGCATTCCGTTTGTGACATTTTTATGTCCTCAGGGCACCCACATTGCAACTTTTTTCCAGGACTGCATACCTTTATTTATGGATGTTGTTTTTAACTTCAGTTTGCCAATTATATGTCATTTTATTGCCATCAGTATCACCAGTGGCTTCTGTTTCACTTTGGCCTATGAATTTTGTGTTGATACAGCGGATACCATTTTTGCTTTCTGTGTTGGGATGGGGTGCTGAAGGAGGTTGGAGGAGGAAATGGGGCTTCTTCTTTTCACATTTGGTACAGATTTTATGTTACAGAACACACAAAAGGATCTTTCCCTCTTTGTCTTTCTCTTAACCTCAATGTGGTTCTCTGGGAAGCTACTGTTAAGTAATCTCATGCCAGGAAGGAAAACAGAGCGTGTGTGTGTGTGTGTGTGTGTGTGTGTGTGTGTGTGTGTGTGTTTGCTTATGCATACTGTGAAAGTAAGTTTTTTCAGTGGCAAAAACATGGAAGAGAGAAAGAAGAAAGATTTGTATAAAGCCTTTGATTGATAAATATGCCAATATGTGCTTTCAAATATTAATTTTTATTTAACTGATAGTATAACAGATAAAAGCATAAGATTCAAAACTTAGATGTTTAGGTAGTATCCCAGCTTCCTCATTTACCAGCTGTATCACCTTGGTGACATTTCTTAATCCCACTGTGACCTGGTTTCCTTATCTCATTTGTGAGAATGTGGTTGTGGAGTTGACACAGTTAAGATGGAATTGTTTGGTTTGAATTTTGGTTCTCAGAGTATAGTGCCTAACATTTGCTCAAGAACCTTTAGTTTTTACTTCTCTTTAAGTAAACTGTGCAGAACAGCAATTGGAC
Organism: Urocitellus parryii; assembly: GCF_045843805.1. Lineage (NCBI taxonomy): Eukaryota > Metazoa > Chordata > Mammalia > Rodentia > Sciuridae > Urocitellus > Urocitellus parryii. The sequence continues at coordinate 128,435,852 of NC_135539.1, read as the reverse complement.
CCATTTCTAAAAATGAAATGAGAATTTCACTGAAGAAGAATTTAAGAATTTATCTATTATAAAATACTTCCATGATTATAGTGGTAGAATCAGGGTCAAAGTGTGTATTGTAAGATATAGGTCTGACTGCTGTGAAAAAGACTTAAAGCAAGAATTTTACATCTTCTGCAAAAGTCATCCCAATGAGGGACCAGTAAGATTTCCACCATTCTTAAAGTTTGCATGGTGAAAGATGTCAATAATAAAAACTGAGGACATCCCTTCCTTTAAGACAATAGTTCTGAAGTCGAGATGTACATTAGAATCTCTGGATTCTAATGTCACTCTGAAGCACCTACCTCTCAGAAATTCTGACACCGTTTATCTGATAGAAAGTTAAGAAGCTGGTTTTTGAATTTGTTTTTAGGCAGGTGTTTGTTTGCTATTTACTGCACTAGCAAGGAAGAGATTCCTGCCTCAGGTTATGGGGGTGGCCAAACACAAAACACCTGACCCTGCTCAGTGGTAGAGCATCTGCCTATCATGCATGGAGTTGTAGGTACAATACCCCGGCACTGTCAAAAAACAACAACAACAACAAAACAAAACAAAACAAAACCCCCCAAAACCCCCAAAACCAAAACCAAACAAACAAAAAATCTTACCCATTTCCCCAGGAAAGCATTGCATCCCTTAAGCAAAAAATGTTTCTTTCTTCCTCCTTAGTGGATATTCGAAAAGAGTGATAATTTCTATCTTCCTTTCAGGTGCCTAATGCATCCACTTTTCCTATCCGTTATTATTGGATGTCTCACATAATGTCTAAAGATCAAAGAATGTTTAGCTTTGTGTCTGAGGCCTTTGTTCTATAATCTGTGTACTTGGCCTTCTTTCCCACATTTTAACTAACACCCTGTGTTCTTGCTTTTTGAGTCAGGCCAGAACATCATCTCTACTCAGTTCCTTTGCTGGTAGTTCCTTTTATTGTAGGTGGTCAGTTCTTTCTTTCTGGCTGTCCTTCCTCTGCATCCCTAGAAGAAGTGCTCTTCCCTCCATGGAGCTGAGGAGCTATACCAACAGTGATATTGGTCTGTAGACCCCAAGACAAATCCTTCATTATATCGTTTAAGAGGGGATTTTCTATTAAAGTTCAGAATTTATTTTATGTTCTTAGTGCATGGAATCATCTTGTTTTCTTCATGGAATCCCAAGTTATATGGTCTCTTCCTCTTGCCCAACAGATGAATTGCCATTTATTTATTTATTTATTTGCTAAATAAGATTTATAATCACTTGTATCTATATTCGTCACTTCCATATTTCACATTTATGTCTGTGGTTTGGATTCCTCCTTATAACTTGAGGCTATTTTATGTACCCTTGTGTGGTAAACAGTTTCTAAGCTTTTTATGTCTTCTGCTACCCTGTAAACTCCCCCCCCCTTATTTTTTTGTAATTTGGCATATCAGGCAGAATGCTTTATATTCTCCTATTCAAACAGTCACTAGCCACTTTGCTATTCTGTAATATCCTGGCATATATCACTGCTTCTTTTTAACACGGTGATATTATGTTTTACTGAAAGTAAATCTGCATAGGTATAATTTCCTCACATACAGTCTTCATGATTTTTACACATAATTTTTAGATTGTTTTGTCCACTGAAACATAAATGAATCACAATTTTGACACAATCTGAATAATCTGGCTACTCATATTTAACTGCTAATTATTATATTTTACTATCTTTATCTCATCACACATTAATGTCAATCATTTATTTTATTTTTTCACAGATACTTGTTTTCTATAGTATTTTTCTTCCTTTCCATTTCTGTTTCTCCCAGATCATTTTTATCCAGTTAATCTGTGCCAGGAGTCCTAAAACAGCTGCCACAGTCCGGCTGCAGCAAAATAACAGGGGGGTGACGAGCAACTTGTGTACATTGATACAGCAGGAGTGGGAGCCATTTATTGTAGGACAGGAGGGGTATATATACATTCCACACAGCTTATCTTAATTAACATAAACTAGATACAGCAGTCAACCAATAAGAAATCCCCACACTTAATGGCTCGCTGGCGTTACTTCACAAACCACTCCCCCTGGCAAAATGCCAGGCGCCATCTTGACTTGTTTACAGACCCTAACACACAGCATTTTACTAAATGTTGAAAAATAAGAGAAAAGAAATATTATTGGCTCTCAAGAAAAGCACAAACTAGAAAAGGAGGGATATGCTTAGACTCATCATTGAATTGCAGTTTGATATGCTCAGTAGTAAACGTAGATGAGTGCACAGAATAGAGAATGGTTGATTATGAAGTTGTGAGGGAATGACACAGAGGCAGGCAACCTTGAGCAGTACAAACAGTCAGTCTAGTTAGACAGGCCGGAAGGACCCCTGATAGAAGAAATGGCAGCTACAGAGTCCTGAGGCATGGGGCAATGGGTGTGGGAGGTTGAGAAATAACTCAAAGTTGCTGAAGCATGTATTGGAGAGGTAGATGTGAGTGAGTTGTGAGAATGGAGGGTGGAAAGGCAGATAGGAGGAGGCCATGAATGTCTTGCTTGTCAGAGTGGCTAGGAGTGTACACTGTACTCTACGAGGGAGGAGGAACCATTAGAAGCAAATAGGAAGAGCCAACGACTGGATCAGAGATGTGGTCACTGCAGAGGGTGGTTTTTCAGGGTAGCAAGACCGAAGCCAGCAAGGCCAGTTCTGAGGTGGTTGTCTATGAGAGAAATGTGGTGTGTGTGGGGGGAGGTTGTCGGGGTGGGAGGACTGCACAATATTAGTGGGAGTGGTGATGGGAAAGAAGAGGCTTATCCCGGACCAGACATGGAGAAGGAGAAGACAGACTAGGACTAGGGGCAGATTGCTGGCTCTGGGAATGAGCTACCACTGGAGGTAGAAAACCTCACAGGAAAAGCAGTATGCTCTCCTCTTGGCAGCCTCTTTTTTTTTTCTTTGTACTGGAAGTGCAGAGTTCTATTCTATTAGAAAGCCTGACCTCTTAACATGGTGCTTGATCATGCCATTTACTTTCAGTTTTGTAGCTCAGCATGGTATTTTCTGTGTAAGAAAGATAGGCTCATATTCCACAGAGGCAGCTAGCAATAGGCCTAGGGCTGCTGCAGGTGCTGGCTTCTGGCTTTGGAGCAAGCGAGTGGCTGCAGCTCCCGGCTTGCTCTAGCTCATCATGCAACTTCTGGCATGCACAGATTCCTTACCCAGGGACTGACCCACAGAATTCAAATTTCAGTGACATGGAATAGTCTGATTGTGTATATTTATGAACCCCAAGCTGAATGAGTGCTCTTTTATGTTAAACAATGTTATTAACATTCTAGGTAAGTGATGGGTCATATGTTCCATGTATGCATCTGTGTTCTATGAGGTATGTGATATGTTCACTGAGAAATGCTCCATAAACTTGTTTCCTGGTGAAACTCATGCATAACTGCTTTGACATAAATTTCATAATTCTCTCCAGTTAATATCCTGAAGTTGAGTTTTTTTTTTTTTAAAGTAGGATCTGGGTTACTCTGTCCTAAGAGTCAAAAATATTCATATTTAGTTGAAATGCGCCATCTGTTTATTATCATAGCTCACATCTTTCACCCTCAGCAAATCCCAGAGGTAGTATCTTTTGTATCCAGGTACTGGAAGTACTTTTAGTATTAATAAAGTTCTTCAGATGTCTTGCTTACTCTTTTAATGAAATTCAAATTTGATTTTGGGGTTTTCTTCTTTCCACCTTGTTAGGCCCTTCTTTTCTTTCTCTTCATTTCCTTTTTCTTTTTTATCATGTTCACCACGGTTACCTTGCCTTCTCTGTGCTCAGAACACTCGCCTGGGACGGAGTTCCTGCTATGCAGCTCCCACTGAGGCACAATCTACATCAGCTACTTTTCTCTGTGTAATTATTATTGGCACTCTTGACAGGTTGCTTAAAGATTCATTTGTGCCAATGCTTCCCGAATAAGTGTTTAAGCTTCTGTCAACAAGCCCAGAGAACCTTCCTTTCGCCTAATAAGACTCAAGAACGTTGACTAGGCCTTCCGTGTTCCCAAGAGCACCACTCTTGCTCACTGACACCTATCAGTAGCATCAGCTCTTCCTCCTCCTCCGTCACCCCCTCTTCCTGTCCCATCACATACATCTCTGTGGATTCCAGATGCACCTTTCCCCCATATGCTTCCTCTGTTCCCATTGTGAGCCAGATGTTTCAAATAACCTTCCAGGGAAATGCAGGATCTTTATCAGCCATCCCCCGTGAGTCATCATTCTGTCTTTTTGCCCAAGTCTGTTGTATTTTTCCCCAATGTGCCACAGGTGCATATGGCTGGTCTTCTTCCCAGCACAGATGTATAATGCTTCTACCTACTGTTCACTTATCATTGTGGTTTTACGTGCCCTGGGTACACCTTTTCACCTCCCATGCAGCCCGGCTGTGTTATCTTTTCTCATCCCAAACATCTATCAATATCGCTTGCTTTTGGAGAGCAGTTTGTTCCTTTTGCTTCAGAATAAGAGAAATATCTACTTCTCTCCCAGTTCAAGTATATTCAATTTTATCCAATGCATTTCATTGGGTTGTATTTTTCGGCACTGTGGTTCTTTTTTTTTTTTTTTTTTTTTACAATCCTGACATTCTAATAGGAATAAGTAGAGTTGCACTTTTCTTTTGAAATGCAATCTGGGTCATTATTTTCTTTTCATTTACATTTACTATTGCATTAAGAAAAGAATTGTTTAGAGTTTGCTGGGAGCAAGACCCGGAGCCAAGTCCTAAGCTTCTCAAAATGAAGAAGCCATGATTACTGTGCCAACTGTTGTACACAGTGTGGTCTCATCTCTAGGCTTTGGAGAAATGGAAAAACATGTTATACAACATTTTGTGTCTATCAGAACACACAAAACAAACCTGTGTATGTCTGTAATTTATATACATTATGTAGTTATTCTTCATCATCAACTAGCTGTTGTGATTTTTTCTTGGGTCCCCTAAGCAACAGAGCTGAATTGTCATCCCTCCTGAGCATTATGAGGCCCGGGCCCATCAGTGCTCTCTATTCCAATTTGTTCATTTATCCCTATAACAAAGCAATGCTGGAGAGACACAAAGATTTTCCCCTATGCTGAGCATATTTGTGTGGTCTGCTCAGAATCTTGCTTACAGTTTTTCCTTAAATAACCCTGATGCTTGCTTTCTGTCTTCATTGATGTGCCTTATGGATATTTGTCTGCATAGGAATTATACCATATAAATGATATTTATTAACTTTTTTTTTGTCTCCCAGTTAAGTCTTCCAGCAGTGACCAGTGCACTTCCATTCATAATAATCACACTTGGGAATACTGGAACTTTTCTCTTTTTTTGTGCAGAAAATATCTCTGAATGGTCATCATAGTATCCCCTTTAGTGCTGCAAAGGAAACTGCTTTTCTCCTTAAATATTAAGTTTTTGTGAAAAATGGCTCCCACAGCAGCTTTTATTCATTTGTGTGAGTTTGAGGTAACTAAAACAACTAAATAGTTAAATTATCCTCATTGTGTCCACAGTTTAATTTTTTTTTTAAAGAGAGAGTGAGAGAGGAGAGAGAGAGAGAGAGAGAATTTTTAATATTTATTTCTTAGTTCTCGGCGGACACAACATCTTTGTTGGTATGTGGTGCTGAGGATCGAACCCGGGCCGCACGCATGCCAGGCGAGCGCGCTACCGCTGAGCCACATCTCCAGCCCCCACTGTTTAATTTTTTAATTCTTTAATTTTTCTTTGTTCTTCAGAGCATGCAGACTTTAGGATTTTTCTATTTTAGGATTAAACAATATATTGTTACTGTTTCAAATATTTGTGCTCCAAATAGTTATTGAGCACATATTTTCAACTGGAAGTGGACAAAACTTCCTGCCTTCATAAATCTTGCATCTTCTACAAGGAGACAGAAAATGAATAGAGTATTGAGAGGGGTAAGTATATGTGGGGGAAATCAGGAAGGAATAGTAATAAGAAACGTGTGGATGTACATATTTGTGTGACTGTGTTGGGTGGGGAAGAGACAATTTAGGTGCAATTTAGGTGTCTGGGAAAGCCATTGAGAGAGTGACAGTGAGGGGTGGGTCAGCCATGTTGTCTGAAGAGCATCTCGGGAAAGGAATGGTAGTTTCAGTGCATTAAACTGGAAGCGTGAATCGGTGTTCTTGGGAAACTTGGAGGAAGACCATGGGACTGGAGTGCAAATTAATCAGGAGAATCACCATAAGATACAAGGTTAGTAAAACAATGGGGTTGCGATGAGGGAAAGCCTTGATAAGGCATTTTAAGTTGCACAAAATCCATATTGTGAGGCCTGGGCCCAATTGCAGTCTTCATTCCTCCCTGGTCAGACAGGCATAACGGCTTCTTTGTTTTTCTCAGACTGCTGACTTCTCGAGGGTCTATAAATTATTGCCCTTTCTTTTCTTCCCATTTTCTTTTCTCTCTCCCTCCTTCCCTTCCTTCCTACCTCTTTTTTTCTACCCTGATATTCCTGTTTCCTTTTCCGCAGTTTGTCTGAACATGGCATCTTCTTATTTACAAATATTTCCTTCCATCTGCTGTGAGAAGCAGAAAGTCTAGAGGTCCATTTTCAGAATACAGAGAGCCTTAAATGTAACACTGGGGCATAAGAAAGGCGGCCAGTGGGGAACAGAGCAGAATGGAAAGTTACAAGCAGTTAACTCACAAAATGGCACCAAGCTATGGAGGTGGCAGATCCAACGTCCATTCCATGTACCTGAACGGCCCTCTACAAATAGGAGGTAGGGGAAAAGGGGTGGGTGGGGATCGGCCTCATCAATAGAGATAAACTCTCTCTGTTAAGAAATAGTCACTTTAGTAAAGAAGTTAAGAGCTGCATCGGTGTCAGGATGCATTCACCCCAAGAAGACTTTCCTGTCAAAGGAGAACAAAGGGAGGTGGGAACAATTAAGGTATATTTCTTTAAATATCCCACTAGGAGACAGTAAAACCCAGGTGACCTTTGGGAAGACTGTGCACCCCGTAGTATTCAGTTGATGAGGAACTGGGGGAGGGCCCTTGTGCTTTAGGGCCTGATTGTACCTGATCTAGATGTGCTTGCTCCCCCAGACACCAGCTCTTGCAAGACCACCAGTAAAAATCCTCACTTTTGCTATACCTCATTGTCTCTTAGTCCACTCTCCAGGTTTGGCTGGTGAGTATGTTTCTCACACTGTCAAGATGGGTCTTCTAATCTATGATGGCCCCAGGATATCCATTTTTCTAAGGACATTGTGTTGGGGATGCAGATCAAGCCAAGATGGCGCCTGGCAGTTTGCCAGGAGGAGTTGTGAAGCAACACCAGCGGCCATTAAGATGGTGAGGATTCCTTATTGGCTGACTGCTGTATCTAGATGATGTTACTTGAGCCAAGCTGTGTGTAATCAGTTAGGTATATATACCCCTGCTGTCCCGCAATAAAGCAGCTCCTGCTACCTCGGGTGCCTGCTACTTTGAGTTCTCGCTCAGTTCCCGCTGAGTTCACTCGAAATAAAGTAGTTCCCGCTTTAACCTTCAAGTTGCTTGTCACCTCCCGGTTATTTTGCCCAGCCAGACTGCGGCACATTGTATTTCCTATTCGTTTTGGGGGTGGATACAGATAGTGCATGTTTGACTTTAACACACCTGGATTGCTGGTTTTTGCCGGTGCTAGCAGAGCACAAGGTCAGTGTAGAATCCTACATTCACAGAGCTAGGAAGGAGTCTACAGAGTGCAATCTTCCTTGATAGACAAAGAAACAGTGCTTTCCTCCTTGCCCCACAGATAAAAAGGTGGACTCATGCTGTGCTGGAGCTTCTTCATGTGCATTTCCTTTTGGAGGTTTTTTTTCTTCTTCTTCTTTCTTTTAAAGTTTGTTTTAATTAGTCATACACGACAGTGGAGTGCACTATGATACAGCATACATACATTTAGTATAATTTCTCATTTTTCTGGTTCTACATATGTAGAATCCCACTAGTAGTGTAGTTATATATGTACACAGAGTAATAATGTCAGATTCATTCCACTGTCCTTTCTATCCCATACCCGCTCCTCTCCCTTCACTCCCCTCTACCTAAAGTAACTCTATTCTTCCCTAGCCCTGCCCCCTTATTGTGAGTTAGCATCTGCATATCAGAGAAAACGTGTGGCCTTTGGTTTTTTGGGATTGGCTTATTTTGCTTAGCATGATATTCTCCAGCTCCATCCATTTACCAGCAAATGCCATCAATTTCACACTGTCAAGATGGGTCTTCTAATCTATGGTGGCCCCAGGATATCTGTCTTGTTCTGGCAGTGTAAGTGCTGTGATTTTTGTCAGCAGATAATTTGTTCCCTATGTGTCTCACTCTTTTCTCATCTTTAATTTTAATGTATCCCAAGGTTATCTCCAATGCTCTTTTTGTGTATCAGATTACTTTAAGGCTGAGTAATATTCCATTATGTGTGTGTGTGTGTGTGTGTGTGTGTGTGTGTATAATGCATTTTCTTTATCCATTCATCTGTTGAAGGGCATCTAGGTTGGTTCCATAGTTCAGCTATTCTGAGTTGAGCTTTTATAAACATTGATATGGCTGCATCAATGTAATATGCTGATTTTAAGTCCTTTTTGGTATATGAAGGTTTTTTCCTCCATAGGAAAGGAAGAGTGACATAATCATGAAGTCACCCTAGGTACATTATGTCATTGCCTTTTCCATTCCAACCATCCAAAAGATCTTCAGAATCCCACTTTCTCTGTGGAAATTTTCTGGATGACCTGGGCCTTTGCTCTTTCACCCTGTGCTCATCAGCATTTTCCCTCTTAGTTGATGCTACTTGACATTAACCCAATATTTATACTTATATTTATATTTTCATTTTTTGAAATAGAATCTAGACACAGGACAGAATTCATCTCTCTCTCCCTCTTTCTTTCTTGCTCTCTTTCTCTCCTCTCTACCACAATACTTAAAGCAACACTTTTCTAAAACTAGATGCTCATAGTTATTCTTAAAATGTCCACACGACATGATGATTTTGCTCAACTTTAATATTCTTCTGTTTACTCCTCCCTTGCACAGGAACTCTTGCGATGTCATCTGGCATGGACTCCTTTCCCTTCCTCTTTTAGGGGAAAATTATCATCCCTATTGACCCCGGAACATCAGCTTTGATCTCTTGTTTCATTTTCTGTGTATTTTTCCTGGAAAGTACCCCAGGCAGTCATTCTCTTCATCACCAAATTAAACCAACTAGTGTCTTCTCTTATTTTTCCTTCCTCTAGGTCACTGTCCTTCTCCACAGCAGTATGCACACACAAAGACAGCTTTTGCAGCTCCTGCTATTTAATAACTGTTCTACCTTAACAAGAAGGATAGTTCTTATTCCATGACACCTCACAACTGATGCAAAAGTAATATATATTTCTTGTGAACAACTTGGAAAAATCACCCATTAAAATATTCTGAAATTCATACAATTTCCTGGAATTTAGAGCTGCCTATGGTGTGTGGTTGTGTGTATGTATGTGTGTGGGTGTAATCTGTTTCTCTTAATAAATATATAATATACTACTGTTTTTTACACATTTTCCCATGACATTACATTGTTTTCTATTAGCACATTTATTACATTGTTTCACATTACTAGAATAATATCCATTTATTTAATTACTTATAGCATGTATAAATAAGATAAAATTACTTATAATCAACCGCCCAATATGACCACAGTTTATATTTTCAGCCATGCAAAATATTGTGAACGGTATTTTATATCATTATACATTTCTCATTACTTCATTTTAAATATCTGTACAATATTTTATCCAATGAATCTTGAATGATTGGTTTTATCAAGTTCAATTATTAATATCAGTTTCCAGTATTTTTCCCTTATAATTCAGCAATTAGCCTCACAGAACAAAAAAATATTTGTTTCACTTGTCTTGCATTTTACTAAAAATAAAATCCAACCTTGAGTTGAGTTGCTGGGTGATGATGAGTTGTCAAGTTGAATTCCAGATAGATAGACATCAATTCCCACATACTTAGGGGTATATGTGCGCATCCATTTATAGGATCTCTTGATATTACAGGGTCCCATCCCTGCCACACACTTTTTTTTTTAGATTTTCTAAATTGATTGTCATAAGAGATTATCACTATTTTGAATTAATATTTCCTGAAATAACAGTGGAGTTGAATTCTTTTTATAGGATTCTAGGCTGTGGATTTTTTCCCCCGTTGATTACAATGTTTTGTTCTTAGTTATGTTTGAGAGATGCCTCTATAATAAAATTGGTAACCCTTCATCATAAAGGTCGCCGCTGGTTTTTCTCTTTTGGTATAAATTTACCTTGTATATAATTTCCTCCTGATGAGTTTCAACATGCAAACATCTGTCAATTTCTGGATTTATTTTTACATAGGGGCCCAGAAAAGGCATTCTATACCTGAGAACAGATAAACAATTACTTTAATTTCTTTTTATTGTAATTTTATTTGGGGGGCATGAATTGGGAAAGTTTCATCTTTCACAAAATGGTCATCCTCCCCGACTGCCCTCTTTTTTTTTTTTTTTTATGGTTTGCCTATCTGATTTCTTTCTTCATTTGGTTTATTTTCCCCACGGAGGAGTCTGTGGCTTGTGTTTTGGACTCGTCTAGGACAAGTTCCATTTTCTGTGTTCCTGTCCAGCCTCTGCCTTTCCATCCTTGTTAACCGAGGAGCACTGCTCCTGTCTGACTTTGGAGGCATCTTGATTTTCCACCATAACCTCAAGAGGACTTCTGTATGTTACCTATGACCTTGCTTGTGTCCACCACCTCTGCTTAAGCCCAAATGTCAAGACAGGATTTTTCTTAAATTCATTTTGTCCCAGCTGTGTCCCTTTCTGGCTCCTCTTTTAATTCTGAGACATTATTTTGCCTTTCCTCAAGTTCAGGATTTTGTCTTTTGATTTGGTTTGTTTACCTTGGTCCTATTTTTTTTTCCCCTCTGCCTATGCTGTGTGTAGTCACCTTTGCTGTTTTGGAGTCCAGTGTTCCCACTGTGGGACTTGTGCAGGTTCTGGTTCCTGCCTTGTCTAGGTTAGATGTCAATGATCTCTTTCTGATTTCATAGGCATATGATCTCTTTGACTTGTGCTTCACAGTAACTAAAGTCTCATTTTGACAGTGTAAGTGCTGTGATTTTGTCAGCAGATAATTTGTTCTCTATGTGTGTCACTCGTTTCTCATCTTTAATTTTAATGTATCCAAGGTTATCTCCAGTGCCCTTTTTGTATATCAGATGCTTCTCAGTGTGTGTCAGGTCCTCCCTGTGTACATCACTAGTACTCTTGTTTCTTTGTCCCAGGTAGGTGAGCAGATTTAAAGTCACCTTTTGTCCTTCTTCAGGCGAGTTTGCTTTTACACTTTACACTCTTGAGATAGGTTTTTTTCCCCCTTTTTATGCAGTTGTACTTATTTTCTCTCACTTCAACACCCGACACAATTTCACCTTTACTTGTTTTATTTTTTTCACTTTCATTTTCTTTGTGTTATGAACTCTTGCATTTAACCTCTCGCTTTTCTTATTATTCAGCGTCTCTTGTCATTGTGCACCTGAGGAGCATTATGTTGTTCTGTAATCCTCTTGTTGCTTCAGCAAAGTTACATAATCTTTGCTATTGAAAAATGACTCTTTCAGAACCACTGTAAATGCTTTTTTATATTCAGCCTTTAAAATGATGGTCTGTTTTTTTTTTTTTCTTGGTACATTATATCCTCTTATTTTTCTCTAATTTTTGCTTCAAGGGTCTATTATTCTTTGCTTTCCTCTATTATTTATGAATTCTATATGTTTCTTCTCACATGCTTGAAACTTTTGTCTTCTAATGGATTATAAGTGTATATAATTATGTATATTAAATTTTATTATAAATATATATATTTATAATCTATTAGAAGACAAATATATACACACATACATATGTGTATATGTATATATTCTTAGATACTAGATGGTCTTGGTAAATTTTAAAAAATAATTTTTTCAATGAAGGTTTACAGAAAAGTTTTTTTTATTCATCAGTGTATAAAGCACTAAGAGGGATACACAGACAAAGTTGGGGGAAGATCAGTCTGTACTAGATCAGTCAGAAAAGATTTGGAACAACTAGTATTTAATCAGTTTTAGTAAATTTTAAAGGATTCATGCATTTTTGATAAAGATGAGAAAACCCCAAACACCATATCTTTCACTTACTGTTTAGGTGGAACACAGCAGGTTTAGAGAAAAACCTTAATACCTCTGAAATGAGAAGAACCCTTATGAAGCAGTGCATCCCAAATGGTTAGAGAGCTACATCCCCCCTCCTGATTCTTCATTTGTAAATTGTTGTCGCTGTGTCTCCACTTGGAATCTGTTGGTTCAATTCATCACCGCCCAATTTGTAAATCAATAAATAGAGTTCATTAAGATGATATGTAGTATAGAGGAATCAAATGATGCTTTCAAGGAGTTCTTAGTTCTTTGCTATAGTATTTAAATGTGTAGACTAATAGTTCCTGCTTTGGAAACCTAATCCCCAAAGCCAACACTATTTGGAGGTGGGTTCTTTGGAAGGTGGAGTTAGGTGAGATTGTGAGAGTGGGGCCACAGGCTCTCATTGCTGACCTCATAAAAGAAGAAAAGAGACCTGACCTAGCACGGTTGCTCTGTCTTGCCACACAATGTCCACTGTCATGTGCGAGGTAGCAGGAAGTCCCTCATGCTAGTGCCATGCTCTAGGATTACTCTACCTCCAGGATCATGAGTTGAATAAACCTTCATTCTGTGTAAATTATCCAATCTGTGGCATGCATTTATAGCAACAGGAAAGACTAAGACACTCAAGCAGAAGCAAATAATTTGACTTCTAATTTTGAGTAGGTTAAGAATATAAAATGACATGATAAACTAGATGATGAAACTCTAAAGCTGTATGGATTCAGAACACATAAAAATAGGTGATAAATGGGGATGTGGCTCAAGCGGTAGCACGCTCGCCTGGCATGCATGCGGCCTGGGTTCGACCCTCAGCACCACATACAAACAAAGATGTTGTGTCTGCCGAAAAACTAAAAAATAAATATTAAAAAAATTTTCTCTCTCACTCTCTCTCTCTTTCTCTCTCTCTCTAAAAAAAAGGTGATAAAATTAGTAGAGAAAGTGATTATGTAAGTACAAAAATATATACTGGCCTGAGGGGGACAGATAACTAGAAGAGAGGAGAGCATTTTAGGAATATCTCTCTATAAATAAATAATATAAAAACAACTATGTGTCTTAGCTCTTGAAATCATTGATGTACCTAGCTATTCACTTTTTAATTTAACCATCAAATATTGAGCATGTGCTGCGTTCCAGACTAAAGGCTTTTGAGGCTCTGACATAGTGGTAAACACTACAGTCAATATCTTTGCTTAAATGGAGATTAGGTGCTCTGTGCTCTGGGTCAACCACTTGTTCATGAAATAAATAAAAGAGCTGATATTAAATAGTGGAAGTTCTGTGAAGGAATTAAATATTGTGATGTGACAAAGAGAAGAGGAAAGAAGTCAGTCTGGGTGGTCTTCTGTTGCCTCTAAAAGAAGAGATGGAGTCAGTTATATAAAGATGCAGGAGCAGCACATTCCAAACAAGGTGAGGAGTGCATGTAGACAGAGTTTAGGGCAGAAATGGGCTTGGGTTTACTTCTAAGAAAGAAGGCTCATGGGTGAGGTGAAGAGGATTAGGAAATGAGATCTGAGCCACAGATGTAGGCAAACCATGCAGAGCCTTGCCGGCCATCATCAAGTGCTTACTGTTTATGGTTCATATAACTTCTATTATCGGTTTTATAAAAATTTTCAGTTTCTTTGAATATTTCTTCTGTTCAGTTCTCTCCTCTCATGTGAATGTTGGATTTATTCACCCTGACCCACATGTGTCTTAAAAAGTTCTTTTTTAGATTTCCTACCCATTTATCTCTTTGTGCTTTTGTCTCTTTCTCTCAATTTTTAAAGCTTAGTTTACAAGTCCTGTGCCCTTTCTGATACTTTACTATTTTTCCAGTTGCATAATTTTCGTTTGGTTATTTTTCTTCTACATTCTAGTATCCATAGTGAATGGCTCCAATATTTTCCAAATTTTTCTGTAATATTTTTAACTGTTGTTTTTAGTCCATTTCCCTAAATATATTACATATTTACATTGAAGTCCATTGAAGTCCATGTCTGATAACTTAATTGTCTGTGTGTATGCATATTATTTTTTTTCCAATTTGAGGTCAATTTAATCTACTTCTTGGTATGTTTGGTAGTTCTTGATTGACTGGTAAACATGATATTTTGACAATTTCAGAATCACCTTGTAACTCTTCCCTGGAGAGGATTTGACTTTTTTTTTTTTTCTAATTAAGCATGTAGAAGATAATGAGCTTACTTTTAGTCAAGCCATGTCCCTTTGGAGTTCACCTTTTAGGGTCCAGTCCTTAAAGGCTCTTGACAGCATGCCTCGGGTACCTTACCTCGTCTCCATTAGTGGATCTTGAACTTTATATACAATACTGGGAAGTGGCTGATATTTCTTTTGGCCTCTGAAAATTTCTTTCTGTTAGATTTCTTGGAAACTGTCTTTGTATATGAGAAACTTAGGAAATAAATTCTTCTAAGGATGATTTTATATTATTGTTGATTTCACTTAATATGCTTTTCTTTTTCTCAGGCATCTTGAATTTTCATTCTATCTCCTTACACAGCCCCTAATTATTATTCCTCCCTCAGACCGATGAGATGATTCCAAGTTGTAGGCAGCTGCTTTCTCGTATGTCCCTATGACCAGCACTTAAAAGTAACAGATACTTCTAAAGATAAAATCTGTAAAGAAAGTCTGGGTCTCTTTTCTCAGGAATTTTGGTTATCTTTTGCTAATCTCTGATGTCTTCAAAGAGCTGTTTTTAGTTTAGCTTTGTTTTGGTGATGGGTTAGTAAGGTAGCATCTGCTCCGTCATATATGGAAGCAGATTCCTCTTTATCTCTTAAAATAATGCTGTTTTCTACACTACTTAGCAGTTTTATATATTCAACATTGGACCCCTAAAGTACTTTGAGTCCAGACATATATCTGTGTGCCCAGGAGAGTTCATCACACTGAATGCATCCAGAATAGGAGAAGAGTCTGCCCTAATGACCAATTCCTGTTTTCCCCCTTGGATTGATAGGGAACCGCTGAGGCAGCCATTTTGTTTATGTACGATTCACCAGATACCAATAGCTATTTAAATTCATTACCAGAGCAGATAGTTGTACATTAAAATGGCTATTTAATGATATGGAATGAACTTATGCATCCATCTTAAACTTTTTATCTTATTTGATAGGATGGCATAGCACAGATTGTCCCACTAAATACTAGAGACCTGGCGATACTAGGAAGCAACTGCAGGAAAAATGACCTGGAGTGAGCAAAACTTGGGAATTATAGATCACAGGGAAATCTAGTATGACTGAGGAGTAGACTGTTGAGAGAATAGGTAGAATCAATGAATATGGCTCCAGGATTTGAAAACCAATTTGAAGAGAGTGGACTTTGACATAAAGCCAATGGGAAGCCATTTAAAACTATTTTTTTTTTAAAAGTTTTGAATTTTGAACAGATTACTATATTTCTGTGTGATAAATAGCAGAGCAAAGATTAAAAAGAGGCCATTTAGGAGACTATCACAGTAGCTTGATTTATGGTGACATTAGTATGGAGAGTGAGGATCAATTCTTTTCGAAACCTACTTGGGAGGCATAAAGGAGCTGGTGGCAGATGGTGGGATGGTGGAGAGGGCAACGAGGGCTAGGGAGGCAGCTACATCATTGAAACAGAAAACGCTGAAGCAGGAGCAAGTTTTTAAGATACAGTTTGTTTTTCAATAATGCTGGTTTGAGATACCTCTGAGATGTGAATATTAAACATGTTTAGCAACTGCTTACATATATATTTTGGTGGTTGGGAGAAAGGTTGGAATATGGATATCAATTTAGACTCATCATTGTAGAGATGTAAATATATGGGTGTCAAGAGTGAAGCAGAATGGAGGCTGAGAGTGGAGAGTTTCGGGAAGAAGATGCTATGTCAAGTTTCCCAAGACAAATGTGAAGTGTCGAGAATTATTTCCCAGGGAAGGTGACATTGTCTTTAGTATATTAAGCAACAAATAGGCTACTTTCTTTCTTGAAGGAGTCTCTCTATGTTCTTAAAAAAATACATCTGCAAAAATCCTTGAAAAGATATTCCAGGACAAAAGGTTATCCTCGCCTCTTCTCGTGATGTGCAAAAATGTGAAGAACCCACAGAGAACTGTCTCCCAGCAAGGAGATGTATAAAACTGGTTTTGATACAATTAACATTTATTCCACATGCATATTGTACAGCATGCTCTTCTAAGTATCATTTCTCTAATTAACCTGTCAAACCAACTCTCTTAGGTAACTTTCTTTATTATCTGCACTTTACAAATAAAATCAGGTGCTAGAAGATTAACAAATTGCCCAAACTCACACAGCTGGCAAGTGGTGAAGTTGTAATCTCAACTCAGATACTTTAATTCTGAAGCCCTACCGTGTCCTGACCCAGTTCAAGCAAAAGGAATATAATCACATGTTGTTAGCTGCAACAAAATGAGGGTCACCAGTGATCTCATTGAAAGTCACTGCAGTGGAGTGAGAGGGGCAGAATCCAGAGTGGAATAAATGGCAAACTTGTTGGTTTGGGGAGTATACACAGTGGTAGGGAGCATAAAGAACTCATTTAAAATATGTGATTAAAAAGAGAATAGGAACAAAAAAAAACTCAAGAAAAGATTTTACAGAGCAACTTTTTCTTGCTTATGTGTAGGGATGTGCTAAAAAATAGGCAAGGGTGTGGGAACACATGGATGGAGGAGAGTAGTTGTCAATATCATAAGAAGACCAGGGAAGGTAGAGTTGAGTGCATGCATGTAGCTTTGCAGGGTAGCTCCTCTTTGATGGCTTCTCTTTGATCTCTGAGGTAGAAGGTTAAGATCACCTGCTGAGATTAAAGTGCAGGCAACTGAAGGTAGTGGTCTGAATTTTGAGAATCCAGTAGCTCTCTGTGAAGGACAAGAGAGAGTTGACAAGAAGTTTAATGTGAGTTCCTTGAGCAAGGATCAGAGACTATTCTAAGATTTATCAGGAGAAGAAGAACAGAGGAAACAAGAATACTAGGGGAAAAATGTGTGGTTGATGGATAGGCCATGTGCAAAGCTGGAGAGGCAGAGGAAACCTGGTAGGAGAAGGCAGAGTGTTGAGAGCCACAGCCGGAGGGGCCCCAGCAAACTTCCAGCTGCCAGCAAATATGTCTTGGATTGGAAGCCGTGAAGGCATATCTGGAGAATAAATTGGTTTAAAAGCAAATCTGTGTTTGCATAATTCACAGTATTCTTTTTGACTGTGTTTCAGCCACTGAACTAAGCATTCTTGATGGATAAACTTAATACTGCCAGTACATACACAAGGATGATAAAGAGGTTTTTCAGGTGTTCCTTCTGACCGTCACACTCTACATATGTCTTCCTCCGAGGTGTCCATCTTGTCTGGGGGACTGCGGTGACGCAGCTGCGAGGCTCTCGCAGCCGGGCCAAGAGCATGGTGCTGATAACGCCAAGGTCGAGGGTTGGTTCCCCCAAAGGGCCACCAATTGCCGCAGTCTGGCTGGGCATAATTCAGGAGCCACTTGTCAAAAGAAATGAACTTTATTTTTAGAACACACACACCAAACCACACAGCTCTTCAGAAAAACCTTCAGAGCCCAACTGCCACCACCGGCTTCCCACAAGCCTCTCCACCTCCCCCACTCCTCTTGCTCTTGAGGCCGATTGGCTGGGTCATGTGGGCGGAGCCAAAAAAAGTCCCCCAATGAGCAGCTCCGTGGTCTAAAAGGGCTGGGAAACAACCCAATGAGCATCACGCAGAGGAGCCAATCAGTTGGCAGCTAGAAGTTGCTGGGGCTGCTGTGAGCCAATCATCAGCTGGCAGCTGGAAGTTTGCTGGGGCCCCTTTGGCTGTGGCTCTCAACAGCAGAGGCTTAAAATCCTGATAAGATGAACAATGGTGTGGTGAGGTCATTGTGCAAGTAAGCCGGAAAAAATAGGTAGTCTAAAATAGGAGGAAATAGAGCAATTGGAGGTCCTGTTTTTATTTTTACAAGGAAATTATGTTTCATTTGCCCTCCCAAAGCCATAGTTTCTGCCTCTTTATGTCTAAAATCTTAGGGTCATAGATCTGAGAACTTGAGAATTGAGTCCTTGAACTTTTCTTTTTCAAGGATGGGATGTCGACAGTGGACAGTGCCTGCCACAAGTACAGATAAAGAACTTTGTGAAGTTGTCAGGTAGAAAAAGTTAGCCAGAACAGAGCACCTAAATGACAGGAAGCTCTCTGTTAAGGAAGTAAGGTTTCCAAGGCATAGAAAGTGTGAGTTCTCAAAGGGTGTCCAAGCATTAGGGATGGGGAAGTTGACTTGAGGATGGTGGTTAAGTTTCTAGGGAAGTGAAGTTTGTTTTCATTTGCCTTTACCCTCCTTTTCTGTGCTGTTTTCTAAGTTTTGGTCACCCATTCCTCCTTAGATATCTACTCCAACTCCATGGCTGTATTACTCTGAAACTAGATCTTAAAAGGAGAATTTTCAGCTTTGTCTGTGGCATTTGATTATAAGGCATTCGATTAAATTTATCCTTGCAATTTCTCTTACCATTGTTGTTCTACATTTTAAGTGGTTATTTTTTGGTCTTAATGACCTCTGTCTCTACTCACCTCTTAAGCCTTGGTGTGTCCAAGTCTCATTCACCAGCCATAGAAGAAGGCATTGTGGTTGCTTGCTCATATCTATGGCACACCCACTGCCCTTTCCTCCTGAGTCATTTTTCAACAGCTAAAATGCTATCTCTTCTAGCTTCTCCTCACAGCTACATGTGATGACAGTGACCAGGCATCCCAACTTTCCTGAAACCCAGGGATTTTCTGGGGTGTGAAAACTGGGAAGATCCTGGGAAATCTTGGATGAATTGGTCACCTGACATCTAACTTTTGATCCAGGGTAAGTGAAGGAAGGGTGCATGTGGTATAGATGAGAGAGAGGGGGGGGGCGGAGAGGGAGAGATGGAGGGAAGGAGGGGATTGACATATTTTCTCTTCATTTTTCTGCCTGATAAGATACTGAAGCTCCAACAACCATCTTGGAATTTGAATCACCATTGAGGAAGTAGAGTAGAAAATTGGGTGCCACACTCCTGATGATCATTTCAGTCTTATTTTCCTTCCATTGTTTTGGATTTTTTGCAACTGAACCTAATCTCAGAGATTATGGCTGTCTACGTTTTTATCATTCTGTGTACTTCAAATGTAGGAGGATAGCTTGTTCCACTTTAATGGCATGAAATATCCCTGTTTCTTTCTTTTCTTTTTTTAATGGCGCTCTGGATTCATGTATGTAGTTCTCTTACACCATTCTACTTAATTATTCCATAAAGGTATATTCCTCCATCTGGATTGCTTATTTTGGTGTATCTACTGATCTTCAAATTGTGCAAGACAAAAGTCTGGTAGTTGTCCATAAATCTCTTCTCTTTAGATCTCACATTCAATTAATGGCTGATCTCTAGAATATATATGTCCTCTCTCTCTCTCTCTTTCTGTGTGTGTGTGTGTGTGTGTGTGTGTGTGTGTGTGTGTTTATATGATCTGACCATTTGACTCTAACTAGGCTTAAATTGTTTCAGCTTCTCATTGTCTCTCATGCGTTATTAGCTTGCCTCAGATATTTATAAAGTACTACATTACTATTGAGAGTGACTTCCATAATGATCCTTCTTTTAGAATACAACTTTTGAGTATGTGCTTTTCTGTATTAACATTCTTAACAGTTACCTTAAGGTGAGAATATTAAGTCAATTGTTAGGTCTACAATGTGCTTCCAAGATGACTTGCTCTGCTTCTGTCACATCATCTTGTGCCAGTCCATCACAAGGTACTGGTACTGGTCGGTGCTAGTCTGTGAGTAGTGCTGGTGGCCTAGTACCCTTGTCTTGTACTACACACACACACTGGCTTCTAAATATGCCAGATACTCCTTCCCTGAAGGGATGTTGCATGAGAAGTTTCTTTTCCTGGGAACATCCTTCTCGTAACAGTGTGATCAAATGCTGAAGAAGAGGTTTCCAAATTTCTTAGTTCACAGCACCTTCAGTGACTCATAATTATTCACATTGCTCATAAGGGGTTATTAAATATTTATGCACTACAACCCAGTAGCTTCTTTAAAAAGTAAGGTACTTACATTGAGAGAAAATGATATTTTACATTTCTTTCTTAAATAGCTACAATTAATTATTAATGGGCTGTGTGCATCTGTTGGACATGATACAACTCCTCAAACTTCAGCACTGGATTAGACTTTGCCATCTTTATTTTTATTCCACATTGATTTTTTTCTTGGCAATATTTTTTTAATTTTTAAATTTTTTTAAAATTTAGAAATGACAGAAAATTCTGCCCTATAAAGATCATCATCAAAGGAATATACTATTATCTAATATTAAAACTGTGAACTATCTTGAGCTTGCAGTTTGCACATTATCTGACACAGCCATGTTTTCCTAGAAATTTAAAAATACCCCATAATTCGCCAGTTTGTTTGCAACACAGGACTGGAGTGCCTTGGTACATATATTGGGAAAAATGTTGCTAAAGAAGGGCATAGTGCCATAAGAATTTGTTCTTTCATTAGAAGTTAATGAAATGTATGCTTTCATTAAAAATATATCTTGATTGTTGTGTTCAAGACATAATAATCAGCAAGTCACTGTAAGCTAAGAGTCTGTGCATCTAATATTTTTCTTAGACTTCTCAGTAAATATAAAAGTTTCTGCATTAAATATTTGAACTTAAAGAATGTACTACATATACCAAATTAGCAGAGAAGGTTGAAATCAAGAGTAATATGTAAACAAAGGGAAATTATCCCCTATACAGTAAATTTACTAAATTTGTGCAACTCAGCTTTCTATTAAGTTGAATAAGTATAGATTCAGGATTTTTTTTTTTTTTTTGTATAGTGACTTTTTTTTCCCCCAGTACTGGGAATCAAATCATTGAACCCAAGGTACCCAACCACTGAACTATATCCTCAGTCCTTTTTAATTTTCATTTTGAGACAGGGCCTTGCTTATTTGTTGGAGCTGGCCTTGAATTTGTGATCCTCCTGCCTCAGGCTTTGGAGTAGCTAGCATTATTATAGGTGTGGGTCACCATGCTTGGCTGTATATTGAGTTTTAAAATATAAAACAGTCAGGAATATGGTAGCATCATTGGCCTCCAAAGTATCAGTCACATAGAAGAAGGGCCTGACATAAACTTAACAGGGGCCTTCACCAAGGAGAAAGACAGAGGCTTGTATCCAACCTCAAAACTGAGTGATTCTGGACCAAAGCATGGGTAATCAGTGTGGTATCATCTGGCAACTCTGGAGGGATCCTGAGTCCATTTGTCATAAAGACCAAACACAAATGACTCTCCAGGAGTTTGTGCTCCTCCTGAGTCCGGAGTTTTTCAACAGATGTATATGATAAGCAGAGGTAAGATGGCTATGGAGTCCTAAAAACATATTATTAAACCATATCGCTGCTGTTTTAGAGCTCTTGTGAAAACAATAAATTTTTTTTTTTTTTGCACATTTTTTAAGGGCGAAGTTAAAATTGGCAATATAACTAATTCAGTGTTATCTGCATTTGAGTCAATTTTAGGACAACTAATACAGAGTAAGAGGTGAAAGATAAGCATCATGAAAAAAATTAAATTCATGATTCATCTTTGCCAAAAGATGGTGCTCATGTATCTGTTAAGATTATGTAGGCAGCTGCGAAGAAGGAGCAACATCCTTTCAATGAATGAGGAGATGTGAAATCTAAGGCTGGAGAATAATGGGCACACACTCTCATTGTTACCATGTTGCATTTGAAATGCAAACAACTTAATTTAAAAGATACATTTTCCTGGAAATATGTATTATTAAACAGCAGCCTCTGAGAAGAGAGTTAACATACAAATTAAAACACTTGTAAAAGAAAGGCAGGATTTTACAACCATTTCATTATCTTCCATTCCAACAACAAAACGGGAGTGAAAGTATGAGGTTGGCCAAAGAGGAAACTGCAAAATAATACATCAAAGGCTGTTTTACATGCTCACTCCGAACTTAGAATTTCATCGTTTTGCTATGAGAAGAGGAAGACTGGACTGTCTATATGTGCGTCAAATGCATAATTTAGCATCTTCATTTGTATGTATTGAGCATCGAGTGTATGCCTATATTGTGATAAGTATTTTACATTCAGGATTTTACTTCATATCACAGTAGTAGGAGGCACATACTACACTTATCAAATCCATCATAAAGAGAGGGAAAGTGAAGCTACTTCAGTGATTGGCTACATTTTAACAGCCAATATTTGAGTTCAAGCAATCTAATTCCAGACTTCACAAGCTTGGCCACTGTGCTCTATCAGCTCTGCAAATACTTTCTTTTAAAAATTCGAATCCCAGGTGTATAGATTACATAATTTCTTTATGTGTGTGTGTGTGTGTGTGTGTGTGTCGGGGGAGTGCTAGGGATTGAACTCAAGGCACTCAACCACTGAGCCAAATCTCCAACCCTATTTTGTGTTTTATTGAGAGACAGGGTCTCACTGAGTTGCTTATTGCCTCACTGTTGCTGAGGCTGACTTTAAACCCTGTCTCAGCCTCCCGATCCACAGGGATTACAGGCATGTGCCACCGTGCCTGGCTAGACCGCATAATTTTAAACATTCTCTATTACTGTTACTCTTGTATGGAGTCAATTACTTCTCATAAACACATTTGAAAATGGTAGACACAAGCCCTAGAGCCCTGTGTCATTGAATAGAGTGCTAACCAAGCTTCCCTCTAGTAGTGGTAAGTTGTTTCATCTAGAAGATAGTGCTTATAAAATAAGCAGTAGTGCTAACTTCAAGGACTGGTGTGAGGCATAGAAATAGTGTACATATAGTGTTTCTATACAGTACACATTCAGCATATGGAAGTAATTATGTTCAGACCAGATCTAACAAAATGTGCCTTAATTCTCTAAATTATCAGTAAGCAAAGAAAGTCTTATATAGAAAAACACCAAGGCAAACATTCATCCTCTGGGTAAAATTAGAAAGTATAGTTCTGTATAGATATGTTCAGCTCTCTAATATCCATTAAGTATATAGCCTCAGAATTATCCATACAAAGATGATTTTAAGTTACAAAATAATTCTTTGCTAAGAGACTCATAAAATCTGTTCTGAAGTTGCAATTTATTTTAATGCATTTATAATGTGATGCAACTGATATGTTTTGTAAAGTAAATTACATAAAGTGAGATGGAATTTAAACTATTTTTTCCAAATCATCAAGTCCTAGTAGTTTCATTACCAAATCCAGATTATGTCAAACTCTGTGGTATTAATTACTTTGCCCATTTCTTTTGCCCATAAAGTTCTAGATTGGTCTATCTCCTGGGAAAGTACTGTAATGAATCCTATCTGAATCAAATCTTACTAAATTTAAACAATTACCTTGGAAAGAATAAATGCACAACAAACTTGTTAAGCAAGAACTATCTGTACAATTAAGGTTTGCAGGTTTCTTTGTATATTTTGTATTTTCACTAATATTGTATTTAATTTAAACTCATATGTGTTTCCAGATATCTAATTATGGCTATTTCCATTGTGTTTTTTCAAGCCTAATTCTCTAGTATAATTTAAATTTGAAGGTTCCCCAAAGTCATAATACAAATGTATGTTTAAAAAATCCTTAGTCCCTTGGTGAATTTATTTTAACACATCACCTCTTGCATTTCATTACACGGATTAGTCTTTAAAAATGGAGAACAGCTGGCCTTCGCTTGCTGTATGACTTCCTCCCATACTCTTCTCCAGGCTAAATAACCCCAATTCCCTTAGCCTCTCATCCTAAATCCTATTTTCTAACATTTAAATCACTCTGCTGATCAACCTGGCCCTCTTCAAATTTACTCACCTCTCTGTTATGCTAAGCAGTCATAATTCATTAACCAGTTTTCAATCAGTAATAAAGCAGCTGCCACTCACTGTACTCCCTGCTGTATAGGAAATGGCTCACCCGGCACAGCCGCTAACACACACACAAACTGAGCTTTTTCCCAACTACTCTTTGGACCCACATTTTAAAAAAATTAATCTTTTTATATCAATTTGCAGATTTATGTGGTGGGCAATATTGCCAAATCTACCTCATTCTTTCATGCCACTCTGTTTGATATCCATAGTGTTCCTGACGGGTGCTGGCATTTGGGGCTCAAGCATACAGACCTGTCCACTCGCTGCTTGTAGCTTTGTAAGGGCATCATAGAATAGACCAATGGAAAGAAACTGCAATTATTATGAAAAATAAAATATAAGAACTGCCAAGAAGAAAAATAAAGTGCTTCAAAAACAGAACAAAGTTTGGGCACAAGGTATTCGATGATGCCTAAGAAATGAGGATTGGTTATATATGTTCTTTGGCTGAGTAATAAACATTAGAATTGTTAATAATGTAATAATAATGACGCTGATAAAAACTCATTTTGATTGGGTACTTACTAAGTAACTATGTACTATGCCAACCACCATATATATGTTATCTCATTTAGCTATCACAAAAATTTACAAAGCACTTGTGATCACTAGTCCCATTTTTCTAACACTAGGACTGAGGTTTATAGAATTTGAGTGTCTTGCTTTCAATGGCTAAGTAGCAAGGCCTGAAGCAAAATCAGATCATTGTGACTCAGAGCTTAAATTCTTAACCCTGATGTAGTCAATTAGAATAGTATACACACACACACACACACACACACACACACGTATTCTCAATTACAATAGTGTGTCTACATATACACACACACACACTCTCAGTCTGGCCTTGTTCTTTAGTATATTATACAGATGTATTCAGGAACGAGGCCAGATAGAAAAATTTAATTGTCCCAGTTAAACAGATATTCTGGTGTTCTAAGATTGATTAATTATTTTGTATTTTGTCAAATTGACATTCTAAAAATATTATCTTGACATTTATTTGGGAGACAGGTTAAGAACAACTAGGGTAAGAGTAGGAGAAGAAATCCTGAGCTTCTTCAGTGATTCTGAGAAATAGTACTCTGTAGAAACAAATGCTTTGTCTTCCTAGGACAAGTCCCAGGGGGTCTTTCATGACTATCTTCTATTACTCGAGTGTTTCTTTGGTGTTCTCCCCCTTGACCTCACTTCAAGTCACTCCACAAAGTATTTCTTCCAACTCTGCTAGTACTCTCTCTGAGAATATTAAACAAGATGTGCTTGATAAAGAATGGTATCATCTTGATATTTTTGTTTTTTAATAGCTTCAGTTGATATTGACAAGAGTATTCTCTATCTTAATTCAGCTACTTCAGGAAACACTGTTGAACTGCAGTGTCAGGAAGAAAGGATTTCACATCTTGAATCTGATGTGGCTGCTATTTACTCAGGGAAGATGAATCTCATGAAAATAGACTCTACCGTTCAGGAGGATTGAGAAAAAATATGGAGAAAATCCATGCTTTTGTGTTTAGGTTGTCCAAGTTCCTACTTAGAAGATATTTGTGTTAATAATGATATTCTTGCTCACTGTAAGATCTAGTTAATTTCTTCATAATCTCAGTATGTTTGGCATAAGGCTTGTATGAAGAAATGTGTTCTAGAGAACTCTCGAAGGTCATTTCTCCCATTGGCCATGGATAACTGTATTTAATCATGAAAAATGGCGGATGCATGCCAAAGCCAGGGCTGATCATAGTCCCTGCTTCCTGGTTTATCCCCAAAGGTTGCCAACTTTATTCACCTTTCACTTCTTTCTTGTCTATTTATCCTCTTTCAATATCACTGCTTCTGACATCTCCCTCTCCCATGCGCTCCCCTTTCTTTCCCACTCCCCATTCACACAATCTCCCCCACACTGTAACAGATAAGCTTCACAAGCGATAAATGGTGATGCTTTTCTCATTTCTGCCCCTTCTCCTATTTCTATTCCCAACAGGGATGCCTCTCTTTGGGCACTTTGCATTCTCAGACTGGCCTTGGCTTGCTTAGGATTAGTGATCCTCTTCTGGCTAAATGTATGATATTCTGCACTCTTTCTGTAGGAGACAGAGTCAGGCTCATTATGTTGAAATAATGTTTGCAGCTTAAAAGTTCTCAAATAGAACCTTGAGCTCTTCAGGGAAAAGATACTGTAATAATCCAATAAAGAATGAATACATAAATAATAATAGGATGGTCAATGCTCAGTATAGTGAGACAACTGTATTATTATTTTTTTGCTGCTGTGTAAGAGACACTATCAAATTATAATTTTTCAAAAGTATGACAGTCTTATTAAAAGAAAGAAGATTATCAGATATTTCCCTTCTCTCCTGAGGATGCAATGAAGAAATGGGTTAACATTGTTGTTGAAGGAATCCGGGTTAAATACAGTTTGTTTCAACATGGCTATTATATTTAAGTAAATCTAATCAGTATGCCAGGGTCGTTAAAAATGAATTGATGAACAAACAGACCTGCAAATAATGTTCATCCCAGTTTCCACAAGCTGATTCCCATGCCATGGGAATATTCCTTATGTGCTGGATGACCTTGTGTGTGGGAGAAGGACAACTATGTTGAGTTGAAGGTTTGTTCCTGACTTGTGTGATGAGCTGCATTGTGCCATACATAGGATTGTGAATAAAACCCCCATATATTCTAAATTCAGTTTAATTTTATGATCTTGGGCAACTTGTTTGTTCTCTTAGAACTTTGTTTTTCTCAACGTGAATTTGAGGACAATGAGTCCTTACCTAAAAGGATTGGTAAGCAATTCAAGGAGAACATATGGCAAGGGTGTGGCATGTGACTGATACACATGAAGCCCTAATAACTGTGGGTTAAGTCAATCCTATAGTCTCAACGCTCAGATATTCCTAGATCTCAGATAGTTTTCTAAGAATAGCAACTGCCTTTTTTTAACCTCAATCTCTTTACCTATTAAAAATTAATTGGCCAACTTCCAGGTATTATATTATATTGGGTACTCTAAACGAAACTGAAGAATCTATAGTTTGGTGTTTAGGGCAAATATGTTAAAGGCTATCTTTGATAAAGGATTCATAAAGTAGTGTGCTAATTGGAAAATTGGAAGAATGAGTAGCCCAAAGCACAGTAGAGTGAGTTCATTTGCTAATAATATCGGACATAAGTACCTTAGAATGTTTTTCTGTGACTGAAATGAGGCTGAGCTCTCAACAACCTATCATGGTTTTGATATGTGGTGTCCCCCAAAATCCCTCATGTGCAACAATGCAGGAAAGTCTAGAGATGAAATGATTGGGTCATGAGAGTGTTAACCTAATCAGTGTGTGCTGGAGCAGGTGGGTACCTGGGGATGTGCCTTTGGGGTCTATATTTTGTCCTTGTTGAGCAGAGCTCTCTCTCTTTGCTTCTTGGTGGCCATGTCCCCAGCTGCTTTCCTCTGATGCCCTTCCACCATGATGTTCTGTCTTACCGCAAGCCCCAAGAAGTGAAGCTGGCTGTTTATGGACTGAGACCTCTGAAACTGTGAGCCCCCAAATAAACTTGGTTTCCTCTAATTGTTCTTGTCAAGTCTTTTGGTCACAGCTGCAAAAAAGCTGACTAAAAACAAACTCAAGAATATATCCAGGGTACTATCTTCTTCCATATGATAACATTATTCGGGGCTTCTAGTTTCCCACCTTTTGTTTTTGAATCAATGACCTTTGGTTGAATTTAGAATCAATGAGAGTAAGATTTATGATTAGGCATTTTTTTCTAGATTTCCTCTTATAAATATTCAAAATAAATAAAAAGACACACATGCCGTTGAAACAAAAGAATGATAGAGAGATTTAGCTAACAAAAGAAGTCAATTTTCTAGAAACTCAAAGGCAGACCATGCATGTTGATTAATTCATCCCACACGAGAATCTAACTAACTTATGCTCCAGAGGGTAGGGGGAGCCTGGCAAAAAATATCCTCTGTGGAAGTATAAAATTACTTGAGGACTGAAATTTGGGTGACTGGTCATTTGAGCAAACAAGGGTTGGAGCTGAAACCAGGACTCAGTATGTTTCTAAACTTTCCAGGTCACCTCTCTAACTCCCCACTGACAGGTGACTTGAGTTTTACTTTCTGGACAGGTAAAATTAGCAGGTTGACCAGATGTATTGGAGGGTGGTGGTCAGGACTTGCTATTAAAAGTGGGGGATTTAATATGAACTCACATAAAGAAGACCCATCCCGCCCCAACCTGTTCCTTCCCTTTCCCCCTCCTTGGGTGCACAGAGCTTATGTTATTGGCATCCTTATGGTCTGCCTCACCTCACTCCCTATCCAAGAAGATATTAAAGATTCCACCATTGAATAAAATAACTAGCCCAAGATAATACCAAGGGTCCCTCTAAGATTACCTTAGAGAGCAATTATTTTCAAACTTGTCTGCATTTGAGTCTCTCGGAGGAGATTTTAAGTAGCCTGAAGCTTGTATCTCAAATCAATTGAGTCAACATATCTGGGAGTAGCACCAAGAAGCTGGTAATTTTTTAAAAAGCACTCAGCAGCCCTGCAGTGAGGTGCATCAGTCAACAAACGTTGCTCTTAATGCTTCTTTCATTGTCTCTAAGCACTTGAAGAAAACCTTAATGTGAAAGAGAAAAACAAAAACTAACAGAAAAAAAAAATGAAGCCATGAAATTCACAGAAACAATGCAGGATGGAGATGGGCAACTTGAAAACCTGTAATGAATTTTAAACATGTTCCATGTATGAGAAAAGAATACATCGCCATACAAAAGATAGAATCAAAGAAGTTCAGTTCAATTCTATTCGGAAATGCTGGAAGTTCACATGAGTTAACCTGCTCTATGGTGGATCCTAACCCATGTCCATCCTCATCCCTCTCCACCCAACTGCTGCTGTCAGCTCTAGCACCCTTGGGCGCTCAGCCCCTCTCTCCCCAGCCTCAGGCCCCGGTTCCTTCTGGTCTTGGAGGTTTATGCTTCATTTCTCAGTCTTTTCCTAGCCTCTGAGTGTGTTGCTGCTTAAAAACAAAGCAAATGGAGCCTCAGCAGGCTCTCTCCTGATCTACTACACATATTTCACCTCTTCTAGCCCACTCTTTCTCTTTTCTTAAGAAGGAATTACATAAACCTCTGCATAATAGCTTCTTAATAATAATGTGTATCTTGTCTTATGATTTACCAGAGAGGTTAAAAATCACAGTTATGGAATCAGACAGACCTTTGGACTTGCCATTTATGGTATTTGAATTCTGTGTACTGATGAGCAAGTGACTTCATTTCTCTGAACATCAGTTTCTTCATTTCTAAATGAAACTAAAAATAAGAATAAGTACCAAATGCAATTACTGGGTACGTTGCCTGGTGCATGGTCGGTACACACATTGTTCAATCACAAGTAAGAAGCAGGTTCGGGCTTTTCCTGGCCTCTTCCATAGTCCACCTCTTTGTGACTGTTTATTGATCATTGCTTGCTTTGTGATGTTATGGTGGTATATGGGCCGTTAGAAAGGAAGATATAAATTTTATAATCTAGATGTTAAATTTTATAACCTAGAGCCTTCTTCTTCAAAGTGTGGGACAAGCTAAGGGTCAGTTCATAGACGTGGACAGAGGGGCCTCTCCCAAAGACTAGTAGGAAATCAGCTCCTTCTCTTTTTTGCAGGCCTCTTCTAGTTTCCACCCCACTTCTAGGTGCAGAATATGAATGTCATGCTGCGATTCTCATACTGACTGCCCTCCTTTAATTGCTGTACCCCTTCCATCGGAATCTCTTATCTCTGTGTTCCTGGAATTGCAAACCACCCCTGTCTCCTCACTCTTTCTCATCTAGAGGTTGACACACAGTGGAAGGCACTCCATCCCATCTATTTATTTTTTCTGTCTATTATAGTGGGAAAATCTAATTTGTTCCATTCACCATCTTTGATTTTTTTCCCCCTGCAGTCTAGACAGAAGATAAAGCAACAAGCAACAATTACAATATCAACAGGTACTCTCTCTTTGTTTCTCTCTCTTTGTAATCTTGATGTAATAATCCAAATCCCTCCCCCGAGCACACTATAGATAGAAATGTTGGAGAAATGACTACTGTTTCAGAATAATTTTGTCTCTATGCACACTTTAACTGATAGTGATTGCACATTTTATTTTAAATACTTGCTATTGTCCTCCACCAGAATATCATCCTACCCGAAGGCTGTGGCTATACTTTGGACATATATGTTTTACTAGACACTGACAAAAGTGCTTGGCACTTTTTTTAAATGCCCACACTTCCAAATACTATAAAAGTCACTTGGAACAAGATGATGCCTTATTATCCTTAAAATTATTTTGTTCACTTATGTATTATTTCTTATAAAAAGAAATTTAAGGAATGTAAGTTTGGCAACACCAATACCACAATGTGTTTATGTGAGCACAATAACTTTGATGTTATCTTTTCCTTTCAACTTAAAAATTCAGTTGCAGAAATAAAGACTGAATATCCAACATTCACATTCCAAAATCCAATCACCTGCAAATGTAGTGATGTGCTAGAGCTAAGAAGAGTTGTGTGCTGGGATAGCACTTGTCCAATGTGCACACAAGTTACTCAGGGATCTTGCTAAAGTGTAGGTTCTGATCCAGTGGGCCTGGGAGCCTGCATCACTAGGCAACTTCTAGATTATGCTTATCTTTCTAGTTTATGGCTCATACTTTGAAGAAGAAGGCTCTAGATTACAAAATTTAAAAAGCCTATGGATTATAGAAACAAAGCAAATGGATTAAAATTTCTATAACATGCTGTCAGAATTGGGGGAATAAAACAGTTGAAATGGGAGTCATAATGGCGAGTAAACAACATTGTAAAGATTTCAATAGTTTTTACTGACATTATATAATCACAACATAAGGAACATTTCTCCCTCTTAGTGACAAGATAACTATTCATTGGTGATGGTTGAAATGTGTGATGATTGCTTTTTAATTTCTTCAGGTGTTGCAGTAAAATTTAGGCAGCTTTCTTGTTTGCTTTATATAATTGTGGGTAATATGTACATTGAACTGTCATGAAAATTCTACTTTATTACAAGTGACAATTATAAAATTATAGTGATGAAATATCAAGTCCTGAAGAATCTGTTTTTTTTCTTATGAATCATTTACAGTTAAATTGCCACATGTAGGTTTATTTTTAGTTGTAGTAATGAGAAATTGCAACATCTGGAGTTTACAAAAACGATTACGTTTTTATTTCTAGAGAAAAATCTCATCATAGATTCGTTCCTATTAAGAAAAATAAATATATCCAAAATCAGGCGCAAAAAAATTATTATTTAATCATTTTAAAGTACTTTGTAAGCAGCACTTTTTCCCCATGCTGTGTCATGATTTTTATTTGCAATATAGAGTGGTAAAAATTAGCATATGTTTGCTAGACAATAAAGTGGCATTGCGCTTTGTATTGAAAAACAACTACATCAAAAGTATCTGAGTGTGTTGCTGCTTAAAATTTGAATTAATTTCATAGGAATTAAGAAAACTTAATAAACTTAAATGTCTCATAGAAATTGTTCAACAGATCATGAAGCAAATGTCTCCTCTGATGTAAAAAGATAATTTCTAATAATGTTTAATGAATTGAAAAAAAAAATGATGCTGTTTTCTCCAGCAAGGATGCTGCTGCATTCCTAGACTCCCATGCTTCTTGCTAGCCCTGAGCACTTCCTACATCTGTTTTCCTTTCAATGACTCTGAGCTCAGGAAAGCAGCAGACGGTTTGCTGGATTTGGAACACACGGATTTGTCACTTAGAAGCAGCTACACACACACACACACACACACACACACACACACACACACAGAGTCACTCTCCATGACTATTATGATTATTCAAAATTAAGTTTGGGATAGGGAATACAAGGTTTAAAAGAGTTATATTTGCTGCCTCAAGTTCCAAGAATTTACATTTTTTTCTAAGTAGTATTAGATTGATATTGTTGATATATATTTACGTATTTATACTATGTTAACATCCACAACATCCACATGTAGACTTCATTCATCTGAAGAGCCATTCTCTTTCAAAACAGACTTGGAGAACTGAGGTTGAAGGACATTTTTAAAATTTTTTTAAATTTGTCAATTCTTAGAACAGCAAAAATTGCAAGTCAAATGTTATATAATATACTTCTCAAAGTCCCCTTTGCTCTCATTCTAAAGTCTCCGTGTTTAGGTGTACCTCTAATAACCTTCTAGATTGTGAAGCTGAAGTAGAATAGAAGCAGCATTTTCAAAGATTTCTTGAGGTGGGAGATGTCCTAAAAACAGGCACACTGACTACAAGAAGGGAAATTATAACTCAAGACAAATAGTAATAAAAAAATAATAAAATAATAAAAAAATTTTAGAAAGCATGATCCCACCCTTTAATAGACTGCAGATAAATTTCTGGGACAAAAGTTCAAAATAATGAACAAGTCAAGAAGGCAGTAAAATATAGTTCCATATGCTATGATTAAAAAGATCTGATGATAATAATTTACAAATAAAAGGTACTTCTAATTATTTCAAGTATCAGGAATATGTTTTCTTCTGGAACAAAATCTCTCCTAGTAATATCAGGATACTGAATGGTCTGAATGACTAAAACTTGGAGAGATCTAGAGCTGTATAAGCCACAGTCATTGAGGGTGGACATGTGATAAATAATAGTGTGATAAGAGCAACTGTAAGTAAGTACAAACATGGTTTTAACAGAGTGAAGAGAATGATCAAGTTAGTTGAGGGTACAGAAGATTTTACACAGGAGTGATTATTAAACTGCGTCTTGAAGGAATAATAGTTATAGGCAAAAAGGGAACACAAAGCATGAAGTTTTAGTAAAATTATATATAAATTATCCTAGATGACTTCCTTGTTGCACTGATTCAATTATCTATAATCCCAAGGAGAATTTGGACTATTGTAGCAGGTGAAAATGCAACAGAATATTGTGTAAATGGTAAACTCGACAAGCATGCCTCCATCCATCCAGTCATCTGTCCATCTCTCCATATGTCCATTCATTCATTTATCCATCCACTCATTTATTATTGTGTGCCTAATTTGGAAGAAAAACTATCACACCCAGGTAGATTCATACCTACCTGTTGTTGCTCAGGGGGAAAGACTACTAAAGGTACATTGGCTGAAAAAGTCTGGAACATGTCCAAGATGATAGGCTAATATCTGAAGGCACCAGGTGAGGAGGTGTGCATGTAGTACAAAGAGATGGCCAGCTTGCATCTCAACTCATACCACTTTCCTCCATATGGCAGCCAAATTTGTACTCGCTGATTGTCAGTTATAGAGCAGAGAAACTTTAATGATTTATTTTGCTGTGACAAAATATCTTCCTGTGATATCCATTCGTCGTTCTTCAGAAGTTACCCCCCCCCATGTTATTCTAGGTTTTGCCAAAGTCCAAGTGAAACTTCCTATTTTAAGGGGTATAGACAACTCACCAACCTCACTAAACTAGAAAATCAACCTAGAAGTGTAGGTGACAGATAAAAGTAAAGGAACATGTCATCTATATTAATTCAAGATTTCTTCTCAGTTGAGAGCATAAAAAATAGAGCCCCATTTCATAAATAAATACTAGTTATTCTTTAAAACATGTAGATATTAGGAAATCTTTGGTGTCCATCACCATCTCCCTTAGTTGATGTGATCTATGTTCTCCCACAGAAATTTGTATATGCCCTTATTAAAAATTCATCATATTTGAAAATAACTGTGTATTTGAATTTCTCCTAAGTTTTGAATTCTTTCCAGAAAAGATCATGTTTGACTTTGATCCTCAGCACCTAGCCCCCTACTGAACATAAAGTTAGCTTTAAATACATAATTGCTGAGTAATTGAGGCAGATAAGGAGGATAACATTTATGAAGGAAAGATGGAGTAAAACAGCCCAGCCCAGCCACAGAAGTGCCTTGGTGGGCATTTGCTGGGAAGAAAATTATGAGTAGAATAACAAAGAAAAATTATGTCAGACGAGGATAAAAATCGAGGCCAGGACATGAAAGGCCTTTGGAGCCATAGTTAGGAGGTCAAAATTTTTTTCTGTTTTTTTTTCAGCAAAGAGTCAAAAATGTTTTAAACTGTGACATGAATATGTTGGCCTTTTAGAAAGATAACTGGATGCACTGCAGATGCCAGGTTCAAGTGGGATGGGGCTGAAGGATAAGAGATGCTTAGGGGCTATCCAAAAGCAGTGGCAGAAGAAATAGATAAGAGGCGATAATGTCTAGCACTGTTGTGATCCTTCACTAGCTAAATACAATGAAATACAGGTGACCCTCAAATCTGGGCTTCACCAACTGTTTTTTTCCATGTTGCCTATATTCACCATGACTCTTCTGGGACAAGTCTGGGAGTAATTAAGGAAGCTGTCATGCAGTTGAATCTACTTATCTGAGTCCTTAAACTTGTGTATAACATTTGTACTTTTTATTGCTTGTTAATAGATGAGATGACATTAAAGTGGATTCAACTTGGTCTTAATGGACAATCTTCCCAGTTTTTGTGGACTTACTGGCTGCATTCACTGGTAAATAATTACACAAAAGTTGAAGAAGGTGGAAGAATTGGTAGTAACTCCCACGTTCCTGATATAAATGACTTGTAGTTCCATTAATTAGGAAAAAAATGGAAATATAGTAGTAAGGACAGATTATTAAGGGAATAATGAGTTCTGTTTTCCATATATCAATCTTGATGAACTTTGAGATATCAAGAATAAAACTTCCAATTTAATACTCTGACTCCTGGAGTGATACTAAAAGTTCTGTTCTGGACAGTTTTTCTTTGGAGTGGGAAGAGCTCAACTGAGTATAAGTATTATTTATATTCCTTCATCTTTCCCCAAAAATGCTTTCAATCTTGCTATGTATCTGACCCATTTTCAATTGGAAACTCAAAGTTAACTGGGTAACATACTATCATTACAGTTATGACTGGATCCTACATTTGCTGACTTAGATATTCTCCAAGGAAACTTGATGGACAGCAATTATTGCAATCCAGAACACAGCCTTGAAGATGCAACTGAAAGAAAAGTTAAGGTAATAATTGTGGTATAGCTACTAGTGTATTAGTTTTGAAGGCTGTTTGTACCAGTTGTCTCTAATGATGTGTGGGATGAAGAATTTCTAACAGAAGTCCGTGTAAGCATCTTTCTCTCTAGATCTGAAGATGAGCTGTCATTCCCACTGGAAACCTGCTATTATAGGTTTGTTGCCAAGGAAGATATTTTCAGGTCTTTAAATGCTGGGATAAAGAAAGACGTGATCAGCTTTCTTTTTTGTTTAGACCTTGAATCTCCTGCTTCACCAAAAGACATTGGGAAACTGATGCGGCTAAAGAAAGATGATTTTTATCCAAGGTCACTCAGAGCCCATGGTACTACTTGTGCTTCTTAAATCATCTGCAGCAGAAACTAAAGCAACCCACATACAGGCAAAGACCCAGAGTTTCTGTGGCTTGGCTGGGCCTGTGGTGTGTGAGTTAATTTCCATAGTGCTGGACTGTGGTTATTTGTTTTAAAAAAAACTCTTTAGTACTTATAATAAAACTTTTTCTCTTGAAAGGAAAGGTAGGAGTGGATCTCATGAAAATCAAAGGGAGAGCATTAGAGTAGAGGAAAGGGACCAGGGAAAGGAAGGAGGGGAAGGAATAAGGAAATGCTGGAGAATGATATTGGCCAGATTATACTGTTACATTGTGCAAATGTACAAATACGTAACAACAAATCCCATTATTATATATAGTTATAATGCACCCATAAAATTTGTAAAAAAATTGTTTTTTCTTTCTAAAACAAATGATTGCAGCCAATTAGAGGTCTGCCATTGCATCTAAAGTTAGAGAAATGAGGTTTTTTTTTTTTTATATACTAAGAAAAAAACAATGATGTGGGGCAAGCAATTTGGGTTTCCCTTATAAGAATGTGGGTCGTTCAAGACATCTGTGGTAAAAGTCTGGTGGGGAAAGTCATCTGAGATGTGGGTGACACAAATGAAAGAAACAAAAAGACATGAGTACTAGCATGAGATAAATACAAAATAAATAAATGCACAGCACCTGGAACTCGTCAATAAATATCATGGTGATAATAGAAACCAATAACTTCTCAACAGAAGGTGCAAGAGCTAAGATGTTGTTCCCATGACAAGGCGGGTGAGGACATGGCCTCTATTTAGGAATGTAAATCTTTAAGAATCAAGGTTCCCTTATCCGAGAGGGGCTTGAGACTAGAGCAAAAGGGCAGTCAGTCTAGATAATGAATGATTGATTGGGTCCAGAAGATGGGGGACTAGTTCAAAAGGAAATGGAATGCTAATACCTCCAGAACACTTCTCCCTCCTCCTCACCTGTTGCCAAGGTCACCTTCCTCCAGGGAATTGTTCCTCCCAACAAGTAGTTGTTAAGAAGTACCCACTGGGTGGCTCCCTTCCTGCCTTTCTGGGCAGATGTGAAAAATAGGGAAAGACATCCTCTGGACAGCCTCCTTGGTCACATAGACAAGATAGGAGAGAAGGAAGGAAACCTAAAATCTATAAAGGGGCAAGACACCCCCACTCCCTGGGGCACCAGCTTTGGACCCCTTACTCTCTAGTGGAGTCTCTCCTCTCCTCTCCTCTCCTCTCCTCTCCTCTCCTCTCCTCTCCTTTCCCCTCCCTTCCCCTCCCCTCCACTCTTCTCTCTCTCTATATATATATATATATTTTTTTTTCTGTCTTTAAATAAAACTTTTTGCTCTTGAGAAAGAAACAAACATATAATGACTGATTTCAGGTAGCTCCCTAAAAAATAAGAGTTATATATTTAATAGCCAAAGCATTTTCCCCCATGATATTCTATCTGTTCTTGATGGGCAGATGAACCGGAAAAGGACCCAGACAAAATTTAAAAAGGAGATAAGGAGTCATTTAGACCATTAAGCTCTGCTTAAATTTTAAAATATGTATGTGTTTCTAACACCCAAAATCATGTTAGAAAAATAATATATGCTCAGTAAATACAGGCTTAGTTTTAAATTAAATTTGCCATATCTTTCAGCAGGCTATATACCCAATTAATCTCTAAATTATTTCATCTGGCATCAAATCACTGGCTCTAGAATATTTACTAAGAGTAGATATTGTATGTGAATACTCACTGAACTCAAAATTAATTTCCTATTCACAAATTTAAGAAAAGAAAGAGATTTCTCAGATGTGTATAGAAGAGGTTATTTATTTAATACATATTTTTTGGAAAAGTTCCTAGCACTTACAGTAGTGTCCACTACATAGCAGTTATGATGACCAACCAATCTTTTGCAGATGCTCTTGGTTTTAGAACCAAAGGTCCCACATCTTCAGAATGTTTTCTGTCCTGGATAAACTGGAATGATGGGTCACTGCCCGTGAGAATATTTGTGGGATAAAGAATACACAAAAGAAGAATTCTCTCACTCTATTTATTTATTAGTTAAGGAGTCAAAAGTGGACAGCATATTGATGATATAAACTCTGAATGCAATTGTGCTCCAAGATAGTGATTTTTCATAATCGGATTCATTATTTGTGGGAGCAACATCATTTTTCTTTATTTCCCAGTGGGGTTCACACCAATATAGTCTCCAAGAACGTAAATAGCTGTTTCAAGTTTGGTTTCTAGAAGAAAAAACTTTCATATGTTTGAAAAAAAATTTTTTTAATTTGTAAATGGACATAATACCTTTATTTCATTTTTTAAATTTTTTTTGTGGTGCCAGGGATCTAACCCAGTGCCTCACACATGCTAGACAAGCGTTCTACCATTGAGCCACAGCCCTGGCCCCTTTTCATCAGTTTTTGACTTCACATAACAGGCAACTTTGTGGACTGCTCACTTCAATCCATATTGTGCCTGCAAAATGAGACATACAGTTTTTGTAAGCCTAGCTAGCAGAATAGTTTATTTTTCTAAGTTCAGCAGTCAATCATTTTACGTTGCTTTTTAAAAATTTTATGTCTCCAAACATATCATCCGAATTGTCTTTGTGATTTATTGATTTTATGAAGCTATACTTAAAAAAAAAGTTTGTTGAGACAGCCCAAAAGACACAGAAAACCAATGAACAAACAAATTCACTCTAAAATCTATGCTAGAATGTATTCAGAGCTTAGAAAAATTTCTCATTACCTATAAGTTTGACAATGTAATTATCTCTAACAAGAATTTAGATGTGTAGTTTTATTTCCCTCTCATTATTATCTGTACAAAGTATTATACTGAATAAATGTCATGACACACGGCACACCGAAGAGGTATAGCAATCAGAAACATAACTGATCAAGCAATATACTATAGAGCTTTTTATAATGAAAATATTCCAGCCTGATGATTGTAGGAAAGCTTATTTAGATTTCTTTTAACTCTTGAAAGACTATTCACATCGTTTCTATTTAAGATTGCTGACCTTGGTGAAGCCCTTGAGGGAATTCAAAATTTATGCAATACACCAGAATCATTTTTTTGTTCTAAAAAATGAAAAATAATCTCTATTTGACTTCTTATAAATCAAAGTCATTGCCTGTAATGGAAGATAAACATAAATTCAACCTCTTCAGAAAGTGAGGTAGAATGATGTATTTTTAAAGGTGTGAAAGCGTGTATTACAGTCTGGGAGAAACTGAACCATAAACAGGTTCCATCTTCCTTAAAATAGTGGCCTAATATTTCTTAGGATGGAATTTTGAGTAGCAATAAAATAAAAGATGAAAGATCTATAAACTACGAAGCAGAGGGCACAGGATTGTGACACTGCCCCTCCGCCCTTCACATAACTTAGGCAAGGAAACTTTCTCAATTTGTCTGTACAACATGAATTCCTTAATTTTCCCTACTTAGCATGTTTTACTGTTACAAGTATCCGAAAGTTATCAATTTAATTTATGGTCTTTTCAGCAGACCGCTCTGATACTCAGTGAGATTATTTGTGACATGGTCCTATTGTGGCTCTTGAGACCAGATGGCACCTTTATTTGCTTGTTTGTTTTGTTTTCAGCATATTTAAACTGAATTCGGTCTGGGTCCCAAATTTAACAAGGAAACAGTCTATTTTAGTTATTAATGATCTGTATCTGTTGATGCCAGCACAACAGACGGAAAAATATAATCAATTGTTATTTCAGATTGTTTCACTTGGTATGCCTTATTGTTTTAACACCAAGTAGATCTCTTAAATACCTTTTTTTTTTTTTTTTCGTTTGGCATTCCCTGATAGAATCTGTCTTCTCTTTAGCTTCTAGAGCTTGTCTTAAACTTTTATGTGTCTCAGGCCACTTTAGCAATCCCATGAAGTCTATGGATTCTCAGAGTAATGTTTTTATGTATTGGATAAAATGAAGAAGACTACAAGGGAAATGATACAGAGTCAGTTCTATCCACAGAGCTTTTGGGAGCGCCCCTTGAAATCACCTGCTATAGCACAATACACAGAAGGAATTTAGATATTGCCATTAAATTTAAGGGGGAAGAGATCAATAGAGAAAAAGCCTTTATTTAAGCCTCTAGGTTTATTTCCAAGCTCAGAATAACCAATCTTGATATTAGTTTTGTGTTAAGTTCACAGGGAGATTTGAGAGTTTCTGCAAGTACTTAGGTATGGGAAATGGTGGGGAATATCAATGGGAACATACTTTTACCTTGTGAAATGATCTTTCGTTTGAACTCTTGAAGACAAAATGTGTCACTTCCTGAACGTGTTAAGTTTATATTTGCCTCTTGATAACTTTATTCATAGTCTAATGCCACAAGAATCTGAGACTGGGAGAAAGTAATAGATGTTTCCTCTTCCTGCTCTACATGTACTCAGCAATGGTTTATTATGCAGATTGTATCAAGGAAATTTTTGTCTCTATTATGAAGTTACTAAGTCAGTTTAATCATTAATGCCTAAAACAGCATTGTTTTAGAATTTTATAAGGCTTAAACTGATTCAATTGATGACAAATTATCTCGATGGGAATGCTCATGTCGGGTTACAGCATCAATATTTAAATAAATACATTTCAGAAAATTTGTCAGGGTTACTCCAAGCTTGTCATCCTCCTTTTCTGAAATATGACATATTCCTTTTCCCTTTGGTCCCTAATTTGATTATGTCCCTGGAGTTCCATGTTTTGACTCTCTCCACCAGCTTCTCACCCGAGCATGGATCTTTTATCATCTTTATAAGAACTCCCAGCCAGTGATAACAGCTTTTTAGACTCCACTACTCCTGTTATTAAGTTGGATATCCCTAAGAGTATCTATATAAGTCCTACCCTAAATTGAGACCCTATTCCTGGTCTCAATTTCTAATGAATAAAAAGTTATGAAAATTCTTGTATACTACAATGTAGAAATTAAAAACAGAAGTTGTCAATCTGGTTATGTGATATAAGCCTCACCAAAGAAAATACCCAGTAAAATTTTAGTCCCTGCAAATTTTGTTCTTGAAAGACACATGTCAGGACAATCTTTTACAAAACCTAAGAATTCTCACTGATTTGTTCTCTGTACAAATCATTTTACAAGGAAAAAGAAAGTTTCGTTCGTTGTATGTCCTGAAGGCTAGACCCTTCATTCAGACCTCTGCTGGCTTTTGTCTCTAGTTCATCTTGGCATATCACAATGCAGATGGGCAAAATAATCGAGACAGATGGGCATGAGAACAATCATGCCAAGACTCCAGTCTGCACATTACATTTGTATAGCTAATAAGAATTTTATTTTATTTCTTTTTTTGCTCATGTGACAATATTGGATCATAGCCTATATGGTGGAGTAACCTAGCCCAGTGGTTAAAAAGATACTAAATTTGCAAAATATGGATATAAAAATATCAAAATATGGATATGAAAACATGTAAATCAAGTTTGTTCAACAAATAACTGCTTTAGGATAATATTAAATAATGGAAAGAGAGACATTAAATGATGCCGTGAATGCAGACATTTATCAACTTCTATTTGATGTAGATTTTCAAGTCATGCCTAAATGATTCTGGGGTCTAGATTTATGTTTTGTCAAGTAGATCAAAGA
Source organism: Urocitellus parryii (assembly GCF_045843805.1). Classification (NCBI taxonomy): domain Eukaryota; kingdom Metazoa; phylum Chordata; class Mammalia; order Rodentia; family Sciuridae; genus Urocitellus; species Urocitellus parryii. The sequence continues at coordinate 128,394,564 of NC_135539.1, read as the reverse complement.
GAAGCAGAAAAAAGGCTGAATCCCACTGTGAGAAACAATGGAGAAGATCCTATTTTATTATTTTTTTCCTTCTGGCTTATCTATCAAAAGTCAAAAGAAATCTTTATAATACACATACGCATGGATCATAGCTGGGGCTTTGCATATCATTAATATAGAATATGTAATTATGAAAGTTGCATTTCTCATTTTTTAAGTGAACTTGCTGTTTCAGTATAATTAGTTTAATAGACATGATCTCAATAATCAGAGAACAGAACATAAATGAAGAGAGCTGAAAAAACATTGCTTTGGTTAAAAAAAAATCAATCAAAAGAATCATAAAAAATTAACTTGCAGAAAATGTATGTCATGACAATGGATAACTTAGCTGTAGGTAAAATGATTATTGTTTTGCTGAAGATCGAGAATTGTAACATTTGCTATTCTTTAAACATAAATGAATTTTTCTGCCTGCCTGATTTTATAATCAGAATCTGCCAGAATGCTATTTACATGTACCATCATTTGCAAAAGCAGAAACACATTCAGGGCATCAAAGTTGATAATACACAGAAGTAAAGGCCCTTGCTGCTTTACCGAAACTTTGTTATTTAAGTGCAACATTGACTAAGATGAATTGTGCTACTCGAAAGTTAGGTTAGTCCATGCACAATTGGGCAACTTTCAATTATAGAATTCGTGAAGCTTCCCTTGAATAGGACTAGTTATTAACATTGGCCTCACACTGAGATAAAACTACATTTTTAATCTTAAAGTACTCACGGTGTATAAAGCACCACTGCTGTTAGAGCTTTTCCAGTTTCCTACTGCTTCGGCTCACTTTGTCAGACCCATGAGAAATCTAGTCTTTGTGAATGCTCAGTTTATGGCATTAGGAGAATATAGAGAGATGCTGGCTATTTACATGGGTAGTGCATATTTAATTTAGTCCCTGTCATTATCATACCCATGCCTCCAAAATGCAAATGTCTTTTATTAGGATAAAGCATGCTATTTGCGCAAAAGGACTCATTTCTTCCTAAGAGATGAGCAAAAAAGAAAGCCTAAATGATCATAATGGAGATTTAGGGAAGCAATTGTAAGTAAAAGAACTATTTTTGAACTGCTTCTCTGACTCCCAAAATTGATCATCTATCAATTCAATAACAAGAATTCATTAGGGTTTCTGTGAGATAAAATGTGATGTAAAATTGCTATTCCTCAAATGTGTGATCTCTATTCTTTGTTTTCATTTGGTTGAAAATATAGGGAAGCAGATAATTAGTCTGTCGTGTAGAATAAAACTCTACAAAAATTAAACAAGATTAAAAGTGCTTTTAGGTTTTGCTTTTTTTTGGTTATATTACAAGAAAACATTCCCTTAAAGATGTAAAAATATTTTTAATTCTGTAGACTTGAAGAATAGTTCACCTTGGTCTTTAAGGTGAACATTGGATTGAACTTCAGAAGGATAACGGGATCTTGCATTATCCTAAAGAGATGTGGAGAGGAGGTGGAATTCAGGAAACACAAATGCTACAGGGGCTGCCCTGCTACGTTAACCCGGGCCTTTTGTACTGAGCAATTACTGAAAAAAGGAAATTGTTAGAAGTCAGATGCAACTTGGAAACCAGATACTGCTGACCATTACTAGATTGAGAAGATGAGGAGTTAGGAATTCATCACTTGGGATTTCCATGCCCTGTGTGGGAGAGCATGAGTGGATTTGAAAGTGTTGATCCCAGTCCTTTGACATTCAATTTGTCATTCTTTTGAGTTTCCACATTCAATTCCCTCAGAGTACAAAGAAAGTTGGAAGGCTTCTGATTAACTTTTGGATCAACAGCCCAATGTAAATATTAGAATAACTGGATAGATTGTCATGGTAAAGAGGCAAAAGCCGGTAAGTGACAATGTTATCTTAAAATACAATTTTATCATATTCTTTTTGAAGAAAGGACCCCATATTAGGCTGCTCTTGCTTCATGAAAGTCTTACACAATACTTTTATCTTGATTCTGATGTGCATGACACTTCTGATTTTCACTTATTTTCTTAATAGGAAAACAGCAAGGGAGAACATTTGATTCCTCTAAGTGTAGCATTATCAGTTTTATAAATTTTAAAGGCTATCATTTTTGCTTTATAAATAAGTCTTTGAGGAATCTGAAGAAAAGCATGGTTTTCCTAACACAGTACTGGAAACCACACTATTGGAGAGATTATTCAATATAATATCATTTTATCAAAAAATGATCTAAGACTAGTAAATTTGTAGTATTGCAAGTATTGACTAAATGATTTCTATGCTAGATTGTATCTATTGCTCTGTTTTGAAACTCACTGATTCTTTTCCTTTTCTGCTCCTCTTTGCTCTTACACGCAATCAGTAAAATTCTTATTTCAGAGATTGCAGTTTTCAGTTCCAGTATTTCCATCTGGCTCCTTCTTTATATTTTTAATTTATCTGCTCAGATTTCCCATATTTTTATCACCAGGACTATAATTTTCTTTGTCGCATTGGGTTTAGTGATAAAAACCTTGCTTGCAGTTCTTATTTGCTAATTGCAACATCTGGCTCATCTCAGTGTTGGTCTACATTCATTGTGTCTTCTCTTGAAAATGTGTAATACATTCCTGGGTTATATCTAGAATGCAGTTACTATGAGGTGGAGGCCTGGAATTTCATTAGATTCCTCTGAAGAATCTTGATTTTTTTTTTTTTTGGTTTTGTTTTAGTGATCAATGAATATGATTAGATTTAAACTGCAAAATCTCTCTCTCAAGAGGCAGTTAAAAATCAAAGTTTGGGTCTTTTGATATGAATTTGGACAATACATGCAAGTTCCATGGTCTAACCAGGATTTTGAAAAATTTAATAAACACAACCTGCAGCTCCCCTTCTTGCCTCCTTTTTTCTGGGGTTTCCCTCAGACTTTTAAGTGACTGTGATTATCATACATTCTATCCATAGGATTTGTCATCTTGGATAAGATTTGGGTGTTTGTCATTTTCAAGAATATTTAAATGTAATTGTCAAGCGATGTTTTAACTTTAAGAGGTGTTTAAGACCTAAGGGCTCTACAGCAGCCAACATTTTGGGGTGGGCTCACCCTTCTTGTGTTCTCTCTCTCTTTCTCCTCTTGTCTTTCCACCATGGTGTGACACAACAAGATTGCCCTTGACAGCAGATGGCCCCTTGCTTTTAGTCTTCCTGGCTCGTAGAAGTGGGAGTTGATACCGTTTGTGCATTATAATTTACCCTGACTGTGGCATACTGTTATAGTAGCACAAATGAACTAGGAGTTTTAGGTGCCCTGAACTGCAACCATCCCTCAGGTTATAATTCTAACTTTCATAAACTAAAATCTTTATTGACAAGCCTGGATACAACATATAAACCACAGCTAATAAATTACTTTTTAATATTCAAGTTGTAAGAACCATACTACTTTTGAGGGACAATACACTACCTAAAAATGCAACATAGATTCATGGCTTGTTATCTAAACTCATGAGAATTCTAATATAGGTTGGCTTCGTTTTGTGGCCAATTAAAAAAAAAATAACCCATGGGACTAATTGCTAATGTTAAGTCTTGGCCAAAGATCTATCCTGAAAAGTTATATTTATAAATGATGAGGGAAGCAGAAGAGAGTGATAGATAACTACAAGAATAATTTTTCTTACTTCTCATTTCTAAAAACATGTTTTTAAAACTTAAGTTAGGCAAAATAGTTCCTTTGATTTATACCCATGTGGCCACCATTGTACCTGAAAAAGCTTAGCAATAACACTGATCTTGGTTTGAATTTTTAGGAGCTGAGCAAGTTAGGGATCTGTGCTGACTTTTGGTTTTCTCAAAAGCAATGTGGATCCCCAATCCTTACTTGGCAGAAAGGTTAAATGAGTGCACCTAATATACATTGACTATTATAGTCCTGGATGAACACTAATGTTCTATTTCATTATGTATACACTTATTGCTGCCTCTAGATATGCATTAATTACAAAGAATAGTTTAGGTGCTCTGTAATCATTTTTTTGAATAAGTGAGGAAAAGTGATTCATATTTGATGTTGTGATTAGTAGCCTATGTCTTCAGAAGTGGTAAAACATTTCCTAAAGTTTTCTTGGTCATAAATGCTAATTTGAGACTTATATTCCTATTTTTTTCCTCAGTATTCTTTTCTTATTATCATGTTGTAGCTCCAGTTATTTTTCTTCTCCTTTTAAATCCTATTATCATTGTGACTTTCAAATCTAGCCATTCATACTAACAAATTAATATTTAATTTTGCTTTAGTTATTGTAACTCTAAGGGAAAATAAAAAAGAATGCCTTATATATAGCAACAGATTTTCTTAATCTGGCGAAGTTCCTTGGAGTTGATAGTACTTCTTGAAGTAATATTTGTCTTTTTCTGTACAACCATTTTTTATTTAAAATACCTTTATTGAATTATATTTATTATACCAAAGCTGCAGATATTTAACATATACAATTGTAAGAGATTGGATACCTACATACACATCTGTGAAACCATCATCGTAATTAAAGAAATATCCATCATTTCTAAAACTTTCTGTGTGTTTTTTTAAATGAGAACACTTAACATGAATCTACTTTTTCAACAAACATTAAAGTGTACAATGTCATAGGATAAATACTACAGTAGTTAACTCAAATGCGTGTTTCACGTTCATGTAATGGAAACTATGCCCACTGAATAACCTCTTCCCATTTCCTTCTGCTCATAGTCCCTGGAAACCCCCAATATATTCTCTATAAATAAAGACATATGCATAGGACCTAAAATGTTAAACTTTTAGAATAAAGCATCAGGAATAAAAAGCTTCTTCATATATGCCTTGGCAGTTATTTCCTGATGTGACTCAGAAGCATAAGTAATAGGAGCAGAAATTCACAAGTAGAACTACTTCAAAACTAAAAGCTTCTGCTCAGCAATGGAAACATTCAACACAATGAAAGACCACCTACGGGACAGGAGGAAATATTTGCAAACATCTACATGGTAAGAGGATAATATCCAAAATATTTAAGAAACTTGTACAATTGGATAGCCCAAAATAAATATCCTGATTTAAAAAATGGGCAAATTATTTGAGTGGACATTTTCACAGAGAATACACAGAAATGCCCAACAGGTATATAAAAAATTGTCAGCCATTAGTCATCAGAGAAATGTCAGTCAGAATCACTTTGCACTAGTAAGATGGCTGTTATCCAAATATTGGCAGGGATGTGGAAAAATTTATATTGTTGGTGGGAACACAAAATAAATAATGTAACAGCTATGGAAAATAGTGTGAATATTTGTCAAACGAATTGAAAATAGAAATGCTATGTGATTCAGCTAGCCCACATCTGGGTAGATATCCAAAAAATTTTATGTTAGGTGCTCAAAAAAAATCTGTGCACTCACATTTCCTGCAAAATTATTCATAAAAGACAAGATATGAAAAAAACTCAAATGCTAACCAGAAGATTATAGTATATATATATATCAGTGGACAAAGAACAAAATGTGGTATATTCACCTTATGAAATATAATTCAGCCATAAAAAAGAAGGAAATCCTGTTTGTAATGACATGGATGAACCAGGAGAATGTTTTGCTAAGGAAAATATGTGAGACACAAATTGCACATAAAAACATACTACAAAGATAGTGCTACATGATCAGGTAGGGTTCATCACATGAATGCAAGGTTGGTTCAACATGAGGACATCAATAAATATAATTCATCACATTAGTGCACTTAAAGACTAGAATCACATGATTATCTCAATAGATTTAGAAATAGCATTTGATAATACTCAACAATCATTCATGTTTAAAACCCTAGAAAAATTAGGAATAGTAGGTACATACCTCAAAATTGTAAAAGCTATTTATGCTAAACCTAAGGCCAACATCATTCTAAATGGAGAAAAATTGAAAGCATTCCCTCTAAAAACTGGAACAAGACAGAGATGCCCTCTTTCACCACTTATTCAACATAGCTCTAGAAACTCTAGCCAGAACAATTAGAAGATAGAAAGGGATATGAATAGAAAAAGAAGAACTCAAACTGTTCTTATTTGCTGATGACATGATTCTGTATTTGGAGGACCCAAAAAACTGCATCAAAAGACTTCTAGAACTCATAAATGAATTCAGCAAAATAGGAGAATAAAATTAATACCCATAAATCAATTGTGTTCACAACAGTCTCAAAAAATTGGAAGAATTAATCTAACAAAAGAGGTTAAAAAAAACTCTCTATGATGAAAACTAGAGAACACTAAAGAAAGAAATTGAAGAAGGAAACACCTCCCACGTTCTTGGATGGGCAGAATTAATATTGTCAAAATGGCCATACTACTGTGAGCACTATACAAATTTAAATACAAGTCTATTAAAATTGCAATTATGTTCTTCATAGAAATAGAAAAATGAATCATGAAATTCATTTGGAGAAATAAGAGGTCCAGAATAGCCAAAGCAATCCTCAGCAAGAAAAGTGAAGTAGGAGGCATCACAATATTAAACCTTAAATTATACTACAGAACTAACAAAAATGGCATGGTATTGGCACCTAAAGAGACAAGAAGACCAATGGTACAGAACAGAAGACACAGAGACAAAACCACATAAATACTTGTACTAGACAAAGGTGCCATAAACACACATTGAAGAAAAGATAGACTCTCAACAAATGGTGATGGAAAAACTGGAAATCTATATGTAATAGAATGAAAGTTAACCCCTATCTCTCACCCCACACAGAACTCTAAGTAGGTCAAGGATCCAGGCAGTAGACCAGAGACCCTGTGCCTACTAGAATCAAATGTCAGCCCAAACCTCCACCATGTTGGCTGAGGAACAAGATTCCTCAAAAAGACTTTTAAAGTGTGAGAAATAAAATCAAGAATCAATAAAGGGGATGGTATCAAACTACAGAGTTTCTTCACAGCAAGGTGCATTTCTATAGATTCTTGTCCCAAACAACCAAGAACGTTAACAGAAAGCCTACATAATGGGAGAAAAATCTTTTCCACCTACATCTCAGATACGGAATTAATCTCCAGGATATAGAAAGAACTCAAACAACATAACATTCCTGCCAACTGCCCCTGCTCCCCAAGAAAAAAAACCACCAATCAATAAATGGGCAAAGGAATTGAATAAGCACTTAACAGAAGGAGAAATATGAAGGGTCAACAAATGATGAAAAAATGTTCAACATCTCTAGCAATTAGAGAAATGTAAATTAAAACTACACTGAGATTCCATTTTACTCCATCAGAATGGCACAAGAACACAACTAACAATAAATGTTGGCAAGGATGTGGGGGAAAAGGTACACTGATACGTTGCTGGTGGGACTACAAATTGGTGCAATCGCTCTATAAAGCAGTATGGAGATTCCTCAGAAAACTTGGAATGAAACCACCATTTCACCCAGTTATCCCACTCTTCAGCTATACCCAAAGGACTTAAATTTAGCACACTATAGTGATGTGGCCACATCAATGTTTAGAGCAGCTCAATTCACAATAGCTAAGCTATGGAACCAACCTAGGTGCCCTTCAACAGATGAATGGATAAAGAAATTGTATATATACACAATGGAATATTACTTAGCCATATAGAAGAATAAAACTATAGCATTTGCCAGCAAATGGATGTAACTGGAGACTATCATGCTAAGTGAAATAAACCAATCCCCAAAAAACAAAGGCCAAATATTCTCTCTGATATGTGGATGATAACATGCAATAAGGGAGAGTAACAGAAGTTCATTGGATTAGACAAAGGGAAATGAAGGGAAGGGAGCGGGGAGGGGAGTAGGAAAGAGAGTAGAATGGATCAGACGTAACTTTCCTATGTTCATATAACTCCATGTGTGTATGAGATTTCAAAATATATCTTACTGTAATATATAACTAAAAAGAATGAATAAAAAATTAAAAAAAGAAACAATGGAAGAAATCAGTAGAACAAAGAGCTGGTTGTTTGAAATGATTAATAAAATTTATAAATTTGTAATAACATGGATGTGGGAAAGAATAGACAAATTTTCAATATCAAATATTAAATGGAATATTAATTATAACAGACCCTGAGGATATCAACAGTGTGATAAGGAAATAGTGTCACTGGGTCTGGGTACCATGTGTCTCCACCCCAAAGGGTTCATGTATCCCAGCTTGTTGCTCAGCGAGGTGATGTTGGCCAGTGGAATCTTTAAGAGTGGACCAAGTGAAAGGTGATTGGCCATAGGACATCAGGAGTTTGCAAGGCCACACTGACTGAGGACATGCACTTCATTGATAAGCCCAGGAACCTGTGAGTGTACAGATGGATATAGAAATGCCACGTGACAAACTTTGACATCTTTGGATAAAAACTCATAGAAAATAGAGATAGGGGAGTTTAGGGGTTAAATTATGTCTCTCAGAGCATTTCTATAGATTCTTGTCCCACTCCTAGGAATAAGGGCTTGTTTTCAGAAATGGTAATACTATGATGTGCTTACCCAAGACGAGGTCATCAGGGAGGAGGGCAAGATTATGTTTCAGTGGAACCAGCGTCCTTATAAGGAGGCCCGGGTGGGCTGCTGGCTCAGTGGCACTGATGTCCTTATAAGGAGAGCAGGGTGGGCTTCTCATTCACTCAGGCTTGTGTCCTTATAAGGAGAGCAGGGCAAGCCCCTGATTCACTATGCCTTGTGCTCATTTATGATTATCTTATTTATTTAATTGATTTTTTACATAAATATTTGATCTTCCATCCCCTTCATTTTAGGTATGTCCTACAGGTGTTTCTGTGCAGTTCCCCTGGGCATTCCCTTTAACAGGAGATGGAGAAAGGACTCTGGTGTGAACCTCCAGAAGCACATCCTCCCTAACAGAAAATGCCCTCCTGTACCTCTCTACCTCCGTCCCCCTCAGTCAAGGTGCCACAATGTAGCACGTCTCCGTTGTGTGTAGGACCATGTGGGGAAACCGTGATGAACCTTTCCTCCCTCTCACCCCCAGGTGTTAATAGGATGGTGACTCAGGGAACAGAGCATTTTGTGGTGGCATCACCATGTGAGTGAGGTACTGCTGTCCTTTTGACGCCAGTTACTTGAAGTTGGAAGAAAAAGGAATTGAATACCTTGAGTGGAGATCTGGTGTGTTCTGGCAAAGCACAACTTTTTAGACTGAAAATGAAAAGTATGTTGAAATTCCATACAAATTCTAACTTCTAAACAAGTAGATATCAGCCTCCATAACCCACTAAAGCAAAAAAATGTCTGGAGTCCTTCCTTATTCCCATTCTGAAAATGGAAAAAGCTCTGGAGGCCCCCAAAACAGATGACCACAGGGGGTTATGGCCAGGCATGACTGGGCAATGACTGGCTCTGATGTCACAAGGAGCCATTGTGAGAAAGTCTCAAACAGCGGGTATATAAGAAAGTGGCTGCAGCTGGACTTTTGTCCATAAGTACAGGAAGCTCTTGGTGGTGACCTGTCGGACTCCCAGATAGTTAGCGCGTTTGGTGGTTGGTGGTTGGTGTTGGCGGTGGTCTTTGGATATTGGTTCTTTGATTTGGGTTTGTTGTTTTGTCTTGTTTTTGTTTCTGATTTGCATTTGTTGTTTTGGTCTGTTATTTATTTTTTTAGCTAGCCTCCTTCGTTGGTGTTCCGGCTTAGGATGGTCAGCCAGAGTAGAGAGACGAGTGTAGGGCTGCAGGGGCCCGGCTCCTGCAAAGAAGCAGTCTTCCAGGACCAGTATGAGGTCCTGAGGGACATTGGGTATGGCGGGTATGGCCAGGTAAAACTAGCCCGCCATCGCCTCACTGGGGCAGAGGTGGCAGTGAAAGTCGTGGAGAAGATAGAGCAGAACCTCCAGGTCCTCTGTGAGCCGGATATGATGAGGACCCTGGAGCATCCCCACGTGATCCAGTTGTTCCAGGTTATTGAGACCTCCAGCCACATCTACATGGTGATGGAGCCCGCAGGTGGGGGACAGCTAGTTAGCCACGTCCCAGAGGATGGCCTGCAGGAGGAAGAGGCCCGGCAGCTTTTCCGGCAGATGGTGTGTGCAGTGGGCTACTGCCATGCCCAGGGCATCGTGCACCGAGACCTGAAGCCAGACAACATCCTGTTGGATGCCGGAGGCAACATTAAGCTTATTGACTTCGGCCTCAGCACCAGGGTCAGCTCTGGGCAGAACTGGAAGGACTTCTGGGGCAGTCTCCTTCATCTTGCTACCAGATGTGTCCTGAAGCAAGCATTTGAGGGCCCCCCGGTGGACATCTGGAGACTGGGCGTCATTCTGTACTTTATGTTGACAGGGCGGTGTCCATTTGTGGGGCCCACCACTCTGGCGATGCGGAGGCAGATTGTGCTGGAAACCTACTTTGGCACCCGCCATCTGTCTGTCGAAGCCCGGAGGCTCATCCACCAAATACTGACCCTGGATCCCAGGAAGCAGCCTACAGTCCAGCAAATCCTTCAGCACCCATGGCTGGCACAGGGTGAGCAGTATTTACCCCCTCGTTGTAGCGAGGCACTCCCCAAACACCCCGACCCTGAAATAATGACCATCTTGATTGATATGGGCTATGATCCTTACAAGATCTGGGTGTCTCTGGCCAAGAGAAATTTCGATACAGCCATGGCTACCTACTTAATCCTGAAGCACCAGAAAAGTCAGGGGGCAGGCTGCACGTTCCAGGGGAAGCCTGGGCCTCCAAGGGTTAAGCCTCGCCCACACCCTGTCCTCCCAAAGAGGAGTCACAGTGAGCCTGCCCTTCACACCTTCCCCTGTGAGCTGCAGCTGAGTATGGAGGACGGACAGACAGGGCAGAAGGGCCTCAGAAGGGCCAGCCTGCAGGCCATTCATCTCCCCTTCCTGCCTGCAAGCACCCCCACACCTGATACAGCCTCCCAGCCTGACACTGGGCCGCCCCATAACAATAGAAATCATTGGAAGAGGGTAACTAGAAGGATTGCGGCCTGTGTCCGGCACCTGTGCTGTTGCCTGCCTCGAGTCAGTAAGAAGGTGGCGCCAGTGTAAGAGGCAGAAATGGGCAGATTCCTAAACAGTGTGGCTCCAAGGAAGGGAAGAGGTGAAAGAGACAAGTCCAGTGGACAGCCAGAGCACCCTGTGCCTGAGGGTCCTGACACCTGGGCATGACGTCAGTCATGTGACTCTGAACAGCTGCGGGAGCGAGAGGTGCCAGTACCTCAGGTCTCTCTGCACGGGCTCCAGCCAAGAGCACTTCTGCACCCACTGGCATCAGGAGTCTCCTCTGCCCCCACCTGCCCAAGACATCAGAGACTGTTCTCCCTGGGACACTCCCCTGCCCTGCTCCTCTGACCTTTCTCCCTTCTTCTGAGATGTTTCTTAATAAATTTGTTTCAAACAAACAATTTTTTTATCTGTCATTAACATGAGTATTATGTTCAGCATAGCTATATCATGAAAGTTACTAATGGCTACTTCATCAACTCAGTTTATTGGCTGTTATGTTTTGGATATGAAAATTCTGCCCAAAACTCCCATAGTAATGCGGTAGGTGACATGATTAGACTGGAAGAGCTGTAACCTCATCAGAGGAATAATCCAGGTGATGCATTAATAATTGGAATGCATTATTGGGTGGTATCTGTAGGCAGGTAGTATGGCTGGAGGAAGTGGTTCACTGGTATCTTGCCTTGGGGATTACATATTGTGGCCCTGGTGCTCTCTCTCTGTTACTCTGCCCCCCTCTCCCTCTCCCCCTCCCTCCCTCCCTGTGCTTCATCTGTCATAAGCTGAGCAGCTTCCTGCCACACCCCCCCCACTATGATGTTCTGCCTTACCTGGGGCCCAGAGTAATGGAGTCAACCAGCCATGGACTTAGGCCTCTGAAACTGTAAGCCCAGAATAAGCTTTTCTTCCTCTGTTATTCTTGTAGAGTATTTTGATTACAGTGATGAAAAGCTGACACTTTAACTTACATAGAATTCTAGGAAAATAAGTTTTAAAAAATGTTCTTAGTTGGTAAGGAAAATTAAACCTAAGGAAATAAAGGGTACTAGCATATATTTTTTTAGTAAATTTGTTAGCTTTTTGTCCCTATGACCAAAATACCTGACAAGAATAGATTAGGGGAAGAAAAGTTGATTTGGGATCACAGTTTCAGAAGTTTAGTCCATGATGGGCCAAGTCCCTTGCTCTGGGTTCCAGGTGAAGCAGAACATCATGGCAGATGGTGGCTGGCACAGGGTGAGCAGTATTTACCCCCTCATAGTGAGGCACTCCCCAAACACCCTAACCCTGAAATAATGACCATCTTGATTTATATGGGCAGAGGAGTGCTGTTCATCTCATCGTGGCCAGAAAGCAGAGATAGGGGAAGGGGCTACAAGGAACATGAGTCCTTGCAGGGTATGCCTCCTGTGATCTGTCTTCTTCAATCTTATCCCACCTGCCTACAGTTACCGGAGCCTCCAGTTAGTTCATTCAAACTAGGATGAACTGGTTTGGTTGGAGTTCTCATAATTCAATCATTTTACCTTTGAATTTTTCCACCTTAACAAAGAAGCTTCTGGGGGACACCCTATATCCAAACCATAATAGTAAATTTCCTGGCCTGGGGATGAGGCTCAAGCGGTAGTGCGCTCGCCTCGAATGCACGTGGCTCTGGGTTCGATGATCCTCAGCACCACATACAAATAAAATAAAGATGTTTTGTCCATCGAAAACTAAAACATATTAAAAAAATTCTCTTTCTCTCTCTCTAAAAAAAAATAGTAAACTTCCTGGTTATCTAATTTAACCACCCCCCAAACCCTGTGGAGTAGCCATTAACTGCTCGAAATGGCAGTTAAGAAACTTATGGGGAAAGCATTTTTTTTTTTACCAAATTATAGATTCTGATGGACATTTCTGTGCTCAATTTAAACTGCAGACTTTCCATACACAATACTTTTAAATTAAGTAATGATTATAATTATAATGTATTATTGTCTTACTCTGGGTTAGATTCAGTATGAATATTATCTCCTTTAGTTCAAACAATTCCAGGAAATTGATCTGTTAATATTATAATCTCATATTCAAGAATGAAATAAAGATTGAAAACAGAAAGTAATTAAACCAGGTAATCAATGTTGTGTTTTAAGCACACAGATAGAAGTATGGAAACTTAAGAGTGAAGAGACAGAGGAAGGGGAGCAGAGAGTAAGACTTTGCACAAAAATCAACCTGTACATTTTGAGTATCTGTAGAGATCTGAAACGATAGTTGCCAAATAGAAAGTCTGAAATTATATAGTAAGTTATCACAAATACAGCAATACATGGAGGCTTATATAATATCTGATAAAGCATGGGATTTGATTATGCTGCTTGTTCTTGAAGATTAAAATATATTGGAAACCCTCTAATGATTTCAAATATTAAAAGGACACACATTAATGATGGGGATTTCACAAAATAAGAAGGAAAAGAAAAAATACCAATTGTTTAAAATAGTGTCATTGTAATTTAACGTTTAGAGACATCAAGAGAGTATAAGCACTTACCTACCAAGTCCTGCACTCTCCAAAATCTAAAGCATGAATGAAGGATGTCCAGATAGAACACATTAGAGTGAGACAGCACTTGGCTACTTCAAATAAGACCCAGTCTCCAAGCAGAAACTAAGTAAATTCTGATGCTCTAGAGGGGCTGAAGACACCAGTTCTTTGTTTGCCATGTATTAAATGAAGTGATCAGTGTTTCATAGCATCTTGGAGCTTGATGTCTAGTGTGAAAAATTTAGAAAAAATTAGAGACAAGTTGTAGATGTTCTTTGTTTTCAAAGAACTTCCTATGAAGTTTTTCATGGATGGGTTTTCCTTATATTGCAATTATTTTGCTCTTAAAACCATCATCACAGATGACATACATATATATATATATATATAAAACCCCAGGGTTATATGCAGAATATTAATTTATTCCTATGTACTTTTGTAGGTTATGGGCCCTGAAGTTTGTAAGTCTTTGTCAAAAAACATGTAACAGTGGCTGAAATAGATTGAAAATTTATTCTGATTTACTTAAAAGTCACAGCTGGTAGGCAGGCCAGGGAATATAGGAGCTCTCCTCCATGAGTTGTCTAGGAAACATGATTCCATCATAATTTTAAGTGTGGTCTTTCTACCCATGGTCAGGGCTGGTGCACTTTCATCATATCCACAGTGCAGCCAGTGATAAAAGGAAACAGCACGTAGAGCTGTTTCTTCATTGATAGCTTTTGTAACAAACCCTGCCACGCCCATCTTCTACTAAGCCAAAGTTAGTTCCATGGGTGTAACCAGATGCATGGTAAATTAGCATGGGTACTTTCTAGCTAAGCATCCCTTGTCTGGTAACATCAAGAAAATGAGGAAATCTATTCCATATACAATAGTCTACAAAATTAAAATATTTGTGAATCAATTAGGAAAAAAAAAAAAAAGAGAGAGAGAGAAATGCACCAGGCACGGGACAAACAGTTCTTAATTCGACTGGATGAAGTACTGAAGGCACTACCAGATGCCTTAGAGTACTTGAGTCTTTTCAATATTCCAGCACCAAAAAATGATTTGATTATACTACCCTATCTTTATGTTTGATTTAAAATACAGATATAAAAGAAGACCCCTTTCTAGATAATTCTGAATAACTGACACACTCTTTGCCACATTCAAAGCACATTCTTAATATACTCGCTATTTTCCCTTTTATCAAGGGAGACATTGTAAAAAAACTCATGTGATGCCTTCCCACTACCAAACCTGAACAGCGCTATGCCATTTGCTCAAAGGTAGACACTTCTTAAATACCTTTAATTGAGACATTTCAACTTGGATCATTTATTTTTTATTCTGTTGTAAGTACTAGAACATAGGTTTATAAAACAGGAGTCTGGAAGGATGGCAAAAAGTTCGACATCTTGACTCCTTGTACCGAGGTTACAAGAAATTGGCCTATTTGATTTTCAAATACAGAGTCATGAAATTTAAAATGTCTCCGGACACTGGACTCTTTTTTCTGTAAAAAGGTGTCGGATGTGTGGGAAGATGTGCCCCGTCTCACCAGTCAACACTATTTTAGACAGATGCTTGCCTCTCCCTGGGTGACACATGGGCCAATTATCCAGAGAAATTCAATTCTGTTCCAGTTGCTTCCAGTTCTTATTTATGGGCTTGACTACCTGACAGACCGTTCCTAAATATGTAGCTAGTAGTCTAGAAATGTCATCCTCGCCTCTATGAGAGAAGCAATTGTGATAAACACTGCACCTGAATCTTCAGAAGTAGTCCAAGTGTAGGAAACACAAATGGGCTCAATATTTTTCTTTAAAAAAATTATACTTTGTGATCAAGATACTTTTGAAACATAAATGCTTACATGAGGATAGTAGCGATTGAAACTAGATTATGGTCCTAAAATTGTACTTTGTTTTCCTCTCTGAAAACACTCACATCCCATAGTAATAACTATTGCACTCAGAATAGATATTTCATCTTAGATGGTCCAACTGTAATCATCGGTCTGAACGGTGAGTTAGTAAGTATTATATTCACTTCTTAAGTGTTTATACTAAAGCCACTGAAAACTGCCAAGACAACCAATTGAAAAGATGAGCGGAATCCATCAAAATAGATGCCCGCTGGCCACACAGCAAATTTAGATTATTATACTTTCTTGATCTATTCTTATAGGTTTGACTGAATTGACTCCAAAATTGAGGTTCAGGTTTTAGTCTGTGACAATCTACATGAACAGTGTGGTTCTGAGAACTTCCCTGTCCTTTCTGAATCTCAAAAGCCCTGTAATAACTTTCTAAAGATGGGCAAACTGGTCACTGTGGCCATTCTGCCATGTGTCAGTAAAGCACAGGTAATTTATCTATCCCTTAAATTCTGTATTGTGTTGGTATAACACAGTTTTGATATTTAAATGGTTAGAGAATATTACAGCACATCATTTCAATGGGCTAAAACTGAAGTAGTGCATTTGTGTTTTATTTTGCCAACACTTACATAACGCTTATGTAAGGTAAGTCTGCACCTTGCACAATTTGAAACACTTTGCAAAAGTTAACATAACCTAAATAGGTGGATGTTATTATTTTCTCTATTTTAAAGATGAGGAAAATTAGGCACAGAGGAATTAAGAAATTTACCCAAAGGTACATTTCTATTGACTGCTAAAACCACGATTCTAATCTAGAAAACATGACTCCAGTTTTTCTCAGAGGAGTTTAATAATGAATCATCAATAAAGGTGCTCTTAATTTGTTCTTAAATTCTAGTCTATGAATAGAAAGAATATTAAATACAATATTACCTATAAATTTTATGAAAGTTAAAAGCAATCCATTTGGGTACACACATATATTTTTATTTTACTTATTTAGAAATTTTTCTACTTCTAAAAGTTAGACTCCCAAAGGTCAGATAAAATTCAAAGAATAAAATCATGCAGATTAGAAGTTGTAAATTCTCTAAAAATAGACATCTACCTTAGCTCTAAGAATTAAAACAGTTAAGAAGAAGAAAAAAAAGGAAGAAATGAATGAAAGGAAGAGTCAAGGACAAAGGCAAGGAGGTAACAGAATTTATATTCATTAAGTTCTTTGTACATACATTATGATTTAATCTTCAAAAAAACCTCACAGGAAGGTATATCATTCCCAATTCACAAAATAGCAACCATAGCCTCAGAGAAATTGTGTCATCCAGATTCACAGGATTAGGAAATGGCAAAGCCAGAGTCTGAGTTTTTGTGGCAAAGTCCAGAATTTTTCTGTCCCCCCTCCAATGTATACCACAGACACAAAACTTTATTTCCAGAGGTAAACTTCTCTGGAATTAGATTTGCCATGGAGTTTACCTCATAAATCTTTGCAAAAGCTGTGAGGGATATCAAGGTGGACAATGCCTTAGGCTAGGCTTTTATAAAGACTACTGTGTCGATTGAAATGGATGATTCTGGTATTTAACCCCTATAAATGCAGTTACATTAAACTATTGACTCGGGATACACCTGCTAGAGGGTCAGTTGTAGGAAAATGGAACATCAGGGAAATATAAAGAACACAGTTCATGCGAAATGACCAAAGAAGCATTGGGGATAAGGTGGCATGGGTCTAATTGTGAAAGGATGAGTAGCTACATAAAAAAACAAAGAGGTAAAGGAATAATAGATTTGAAAAGCTTAAGAAAATGCCAGTCTGTTCTAAAAGTGCCAACAATTATTGCCTTCTTGGAACAAAGGCAATCAGTTACTTAGTATAAATGATCTGTAATTTTTACAATTTTCCCGAATGATGGGGGTCCTAGTTTAAAGAAGAGAAAACAAACTCAGAAGTATTGTAAGGAAACTTTAAGAGGGAAGTAAATAATTATTAGAACATGAAAATACATTAGCAACTGATAGAGATCATCAGATTATATGAAGGAGGAGCTAACAAGGGAAGATGATTCTGATAACTAACGCTTATGCTTGTTCCTGTATTCTTCTTATTGCAGGTAAGATTTCTTATTTAAACCTTCATGGACCTTTGAGGGAACTGTTGTCATCATCACCAATGGCACATGTTTTAAAGTAACTGCGTTTCACAGAAATTAAGTAAAGTTGCTCAATGTCAGAAAGATATTAGCATGAATCTCTTAACATTGTATGAATTTTAATGCTGATTTGTTTATATGTATTTTCTGGTGAAATAATATATAGATTTAATCATTGTCCCAAATTAGTTCATGATGTTAAAAAAAATCATGTGTTGGTTCAGGGAGGACATTGGTACAGAAGACATGATAGACAGGCCGAGGTGGGGTCCTTAGAGGGAAGCTGTGGAGCAAGTTAGCTACCCATAGCAGGAGTAGATTGTCATGTCAGGAGTACTGAGCAAGCATGTAATGCATGAAAGATGCAGGAAGGGGCATCTTCTCACTATTGGATTAAAGAGTTACAAATAGGAAAGAGCGAAAGAAAGAATGAATCCTATGGTGTTGGAATAGAATTGGCGGCATATGATTTTCATTGTGTAGATATATGAAATCGTGTGTGTGTGTGTGTGTGTGTGTGTGTGTGTGTGAGAGAGAGAGAGAGAGAGAGAGAGAGAGAGAGAGAGAGAGAGAGAGTAATCACTGCTTATTCCAGTAGAAATGAACATCCCCCTGGCAAAAAAAGGCTAAGAAAAGTCGTCTAAAATCCCTCAGCCATTGTATAGTAAAACTGAGATTGAACCCAGGCAGTTGAACTCCATGTATTCTACTTCTTAATCACTGTTATGCTTTAGATATTGGGTGCTCCCCCAAAGCTCATGTGTGGGACAAAGCAAGAAGGCTTAGAAGTGAGATGATTGGGTTATGACAGCCTTAACCTAATCAGTGCATTAATCCCCTTAACTTGATGGTAACTGTGGGTAGGTTGAAGCTGGAGGAAGTGGATCCCTGGGAGCATGCCTTTGGGGTTTCTATTTCATCTTTCTTGAGTGGAGCTCTCTCTCTCTCTCTCTCTCTCTCTCTCTCCTTTCTGATCATCCTATCCTGAGCCACTTTCCTCTGCACACTCTTCTACCATGATGTTCTGCCTCCCCTTGAACCCAGGGGTAATGCAGTCAGCCATCTATGAACTGAGACCTCTGAAACTGTGGGTCATGAATAAACTTTTCTTCCTCTAGTTGTTCTTCTCAGATTTTTTTTTAGTTATTATTAAAGTAGTAAAAAAGCTGACTAAAATAATCCCAGTGCCATGGAATTTAAAACCTGTCATCAGCCACTAGAATGTCAGATATAATATTTATCTAAATTTTAAACAAATCCTTTTTTTCTGAAGCCTCCAAAAGAACTATTGCATTATATTGTTAAACTTTTTAATTCTTTGAAGTATTGCCCCAAAACCATCACAAAAATTTTCTATAAGAATCCCTCTCCCTGATATTTTTCAAAAATGTAAAAATTATTTTTTGATTATTTAAACTAATTGGAATAAGTTTTTGCCCACCTAAGTCTAGTGTTAAAAATTAAGAAATTGCTACATTTACAGAAAACATAAAAATCTAGGCAGTGTGATTACTGCTTTATGTAAAGCAATCTCAATTAATTGCTACAACAACATTCTGAATGCAGGTCTGTTACGATCCTTTTATTTATGAAGGATCTCAGGGAGCCATTACATAAGTGGCTCCACCAATTTAAATGTAGGGGACTTTTTTATTTTGCTACTGAATACAGTGGACTCATCAGCATTGATCACAGAATTACAGATCCGTAATATGGTGACTCGATTTTCCTGGATATCCATGAAGAAGAGATTAAGCTGATATAGATCTCTGTTTTTCAAAAACAAAGCCTTTTGTAGGAAGTGACTGCATGACCCTCTATGTAGTCAACTTCACCCTGTTCAGTGGGAATTTTGTGATGTTATAGAGAACTGCTTTAGGGAACTTAAGGATAGTTAGACATGAAAGTACTCATCACCTTTTGCTATCAGGCTTACCTTTTCTTTCTAGACATTGTGTGGCACTGTCTAAAAAAAGAGGTATTTTTATCATACAGAGATTGGCCCAGAGTTAATGTGCTTCATACATCTGTTACTGACATGGGGACTAGTCAATTGGCAGAAACCTTAGTGAGCTAAAAACAAGGCTTAGAAAGGCTTTCAAGAGATCCAGTAGCACCGCACTTGCTGAGAAAGGTGTGGAAGAATAAGCCCCAAATGACTCAACTCAAATCCCTATAGAGATTTGAACCAACTGCAGTTAGAAATACAAAGTATGAGCAGTGGAAAACAGCACAGATGAAAGGCAAATGGTAACATAAAGCAAACAGAGTCGAAATTGACATAAAAATATTTCACTCAATTGCCTGTGAAGGGAATAATAGAGAGGCTAGAATTTGATCAAAATAGGGCATTTAATGGGATACATTACCCTGAATAGACATAAGTATAGGGCAACCAGTTGAGACTAGTTCTATACATGTTTATCTTATTTATATGAGTAGATATTTTCCATTTTATGGGAGTTTTGATGAGATTGTGTAACTACAACAGTTGAAAGCATGTCTGTGGGTATAAAGTGAGAAAATGTTATGAAACCTGTTATCAAAACAAGGTACAATCGATATTAAAAGGGTAATAGTTTGGAATGGATTAGCATTTGGAAAAATGTTATTAAAACACCTTGCAATCCTCATGGATGATTATAAAGGTTTTTTTTTTTTAAAAAAATGAAAGACTTCATTTTTAAATTAAGTTTGCATTTTAATTGACACATAACTTTTGTACATTTTTACAAGGAACAATGTGATGTTTCATTTTCGATGTTTGTATACATTGGGTAATGATCAGATTAAGGGTAATTGACATATCCTTTACCTCAAGTATTTATTATTTCTCTATGGTGAGAACACTGGACCTTATTCTTCCCATCTAGCTGCAAAGTGGCACCCATTATCTCACTCGCACGTGCAATCTAAAAAAAATGATTGGTAGAAGTTGAGAATAGAATGGTGGTTACCAGAGACTGGAGGGAGGAGGAGAGAGGGTGGTGAGAGGACGAGAGGTTGATTCATAGCAAACTTGTGAGGAAAGTAGAGATTTCCCATGTTCACCCCACTCTCCATTTTTAACATCCCCCATCAGAAAGGGCCACTTATTATAATTTATGATTTTCAATTTTTCACTAGTATCTGTTCTAATTTTTATTATTTCTTCTACTTACTTTGAATTTAATCTACTATTCTAATATATGGTTGGATT
The DNA here is from genome assembly GCF_045843805.1 of Urocitellus parryii. Taxonomy (NCBI): domain Eukaryota; kingdom Metazoa; phylum Chordata; class Mammalia; order Rodentia; family Sciuridae; genus Urocitellus; species Urocitellus parryii. The sequence goes on along the minus strand of NC_135539.1, from coordinate 128,373,792 downwards.
CTGGATTTATAGTTTCTTCTGAGGGTAGGCCTTTTTAAGAAGGAAAGCATGCTCTCACAAAGGGATTTTTCTAAGATATTTATGCTGAGAATACAACTGAAGTAAACCTCAAAAATACACCCCTTCATAACAGCACCCCCTCCCTGGAGTTTCCAACCCTTATACTTGTCTGTAGTGAGCCTCTAGAAGTTTGTCTGTTACAATAGAATCTTACCTGTCCCAGCACTGGTTCCTGGGATGGCATGTGCTTCTCAGGCTCTGTCTGGAAGGCACAACTCCCTGTACTTACCGGTCCATCCCTCCAATCGTGGGGGCAGGGGCTTTTCCCATGTCCCTATCTCTATTATGGAACTAAGAGGACTTATTGGTTTATCACTCTGTTCAGCTTTCTTGCTTATTGTTAAGAGGGAGTGGCAATATGCAAGCTCTTTACATATGGAATCATAAACTGGAAGTTCGGTTGTATAATTTTTCTACCTTCTTTTCTTCTTAAGGACTTTTTAAACCAGTTTTTACTAGGCACAGGACTGTGACATGACTTTTTGTCCTGACCATACCATGCCAAAAATTCTTTCTTCTTCCTTCTTTTACTTCCTCTGGAAAGAGCTTAGGCTTTAAAATCAACCAGATCTGACTAGAAACCCATGTTCTTAAAGTCAGCATACTATAATGATACATGTCATGTTTATAGCAGTATAATTCACAATAGCCTAGTTATGGAACTGGCCTGGGTGCCCATCAGCAGGTGAATGGATAAAGAAAATTCCGCATATATACACACTGGTGTTTTATTCAGACATAAAGAAGAATGAAATTATTTCATTTGCTGGTAAATGGATGGAATTGGAGAACATTATGATAGGTAAATTAAGCTAGATTTAGAAAGTCAAGGGTCAAATGTTTTCTTTCATATGTAGAAACTAGATAGAGAGATAAAAAAGGAATTTAGAAGAGGGGGGATTTCATGAGAACAGAAGGTAGGCCAGTAGAGTGGAGGAAGAATACTCATGCGGGCAGCATGGGGAAGTACTAGGGGACAAATTTACCAATTATGTTATGACCTTATAAAATTATACCACAGTGAATCATATATATATATATATATATATATATATATATATATATGATTATATATAATAGTTATATATAATATTTTTATATATAATGCACAAATTAAAATATAATAACAATGGAAGGAAGATCAGAAGATTAGAGCAAGCAGATCAGGAGAAGGAGGTGGGAAGGTAAAGGAAAGTTATCAGGGAATGAGTTTGATCAAATTATGTCATGCACATGTGCAAATATAGCACAATGAATCCCACCACTATGCATAATTATAATGTACCAATAAAACAGAAAAAAAGAGAAACCCACAGTCTGTTTATTCTTATGATTTGAACAGGTACGATAGTGTCTCTGGACTTTTTTCTCTGAAAGATTAAATAAAAATGTCTACCTTTTCAATTTTATTTTATAGTTAATTGGAACACAGATCAAAAGCTTGGCATAATATCTAGCATGTATCAGTGTCAATGAGCACTAGATAACAATAATTAAAAATTAACTCATCATTTTACTGATCTTATGTTAGAAGTGACATAAACAATTTGTTCAAATCTACACAGAACTGTTCAAGATTAATTTCAATAGGCGTTTGGACTTAAAAATGAAAATGTTAATCCAATGAAGTCATTGATATAATTCTAGGAATATTAGTAGAAAGGTTTTAATGTTCTGGACAAAACTTAAGTCACATTGTATAGACTTCAAATACTTTTACTATAGATAAATTATATAAAACACATGAACTTTAGATTTCTGGTAGATATAGTGGTAAGTCTGATTCTAACTGGGGTTCTCTTTCTCCCTCAGAAATGAGTGTCAAAGAATCCATCGAATATATTTTAAAACTAGGTGTGTAGTATTTTAAATTCTTGCCTGTGGAAACTCTAGTTAAGTAAACTTTCTTCATCTATTCATATCTTTGAAAACATAAATCTGTAAAGCAGAACTATATAGCATGTTCTCCATTGAAGTGTTAAAGATGCTTTTACCCTGAATCAGCCACATTAATATACATTTCAATAACAGAGCTAAAACATAACAGGGTAAAATTTCCAGGAGAATGAAAAAATGTTAGATTAATAGAATATTAGGATTTATTTAAGAAAAGAAACTAGAGAGTCATCAAAAGCCTATGTGTAAGTAATCCATTGTGAATGGATGTATGTTAACTAAAGGGAAATGTACAACAATCTTCTTGCTCCTGTTTCCTTCTTTCCTCTTCTTCCCTCTTTCCTTTTTTACTGATGTCATTGATGATGTCTATTTTTTAAAGGTATCACACTGTTTATAGACAGTGTAATTTAGCAGTGGTAACAGAAGCTATTGTTCACCTAACATCCAACCTATGCAGGATGACCTGGATCACAGCCTGGACCTCATATTCATATTTCTTTCCTTTTAAAATTTGTGCTGTGTTTCACTATGTACCACATAATTTTGAAAAATGCATAAAAATACAAAATATTAGAATTTTGAAAAGTACATAACAATAATAAATCTAGTTGCAATGGGGAATAACTATGATGTGATTCTTAAAAGAAGGGTCCAGGAGTAGATAAACTGAATAGACCTTTGGATTATTATCTGACTTCATCTCTTTTAGAATACACCATAGTGAATCTCACCATTGTGTACATCTGTAAGTGTGGGTTCCTAATTATAATAAGATATATTCCATGCTTGTATAATTATATCAAAATGAATTCTACTATCACGTATAACTAAAGAGAATCAATTAAATTAAAAAAGAATAAACAAAAAGATTATCTTCTTAAAACAATAAAAAAGAGAGAATTCCTTTTGGGGAAGTCAGGAGGTACATAAAAAGAACCCGAGAAACGCAAAGAGTAGAATAATTGGGACTTCAGACAGCCTAGAATATAGACTAGATGCCCGAATTCTTTAAGAACTATGGTGTCTATCTAAGCTCCAGCAGTCTGGTCTTAAGTCTATTCAAGTCAGATTTATGTGAGGCAGAAATGAGAGTCATCAGCTGATCCACCAACAGGATATAAAGAAAAAAGGAGTAATTTTGTCAAGGTAAGCCAGGTGAAGATATGGGTTTGAGCCCAGTGTGCCAAGACAGTTGTTTCAAGCTTAACATAAAGTACATATGATAGCAACAGAGACTCATCAGATCATCTCTCGAGTCACAGAATTTGTCTCTGTATCACAGTGTCTGTCTGCCAGTGCAGGGCTCTCCCTTCTCCCTCCTCCTAGAAATTCCACTGGGGTATCCTCCTTTGGACTCTCTTTACTCCATCTCTTCTTGCTTGGCCTGTGTTCTAGTTCTGGTGGAATAAGTCCTCAGTGAATTTTAAAGAAAAGGTGCACTGGAGATAAAATTTTTAATACTGTACACACCTGAAAGTATCATCTGACTACTGCCTATTTTGGGGGTGTGAAATTTTGTTCATGATTCTAAGCTTTGTTATCCTTTTGATTTTGATGCTGCAAGAGGAGTCATTCTGACTCTTGACATTTTATAGAAGTTCTGTGTGGTATTATTTTTTTCTTTTTCTTCATCAACTTGTAGACTCTCCCTACAACGTTTCAGAAAACTTACAATATAGATTTATTTTCATTCATCTGGAGACTCAAATTATTTCTCTGATGAACTTCTCCCCTGATTTTTCTTCTTCTTTCTCCAATTCCCTGGACTATTTTAATTCTCTTTATTCCCACCTCTTTGTCTTTTTTTGCTTTTCTTCAGGAGAGAATTCCTGAACCTTATCTTCTTACCTATCAGAATTTTAAATTCTATAATAATCTTAAAATACAAAAGCTTTTCTCCTACTGTTTTTTACTATAATGTTCCTTTATATCACCCTATCCTGCACCATGGATAAAGGGCCATCTCTTATCTCGTTGGTAATATTAACAGTAATGCTCCTTCTCTAGAAGAAAATGTCTTTTTCCCCTAAGATCAATTATGTCTTTTTGCTTACTTGTTTTATTTTAGGCTCCTGTAAAATTTACATAATATATGCTTTCTTAAGATGTTTGATCATATTTAGTTGTCTTCTCATGTTTGAGTGAAGAGAGTTGATGGGAAGTCATGGATATGTATGTTGTGGGGTGTTTCTAATATAACCTTCCTATACAGTATTCTGATTAGGCTTGTGGAGTGGGGCAGAACAATCAATATTTATATATGTTTGTATTTATATTTATATATTTAGGTATTTAATCTTGATCTGGCTCTATTTCCCAAGACAGAGTTTTTAATTCCTGCCCAGATGATTTTACATCCCCAATTCTGACAATCTAATGGTCCCATTAGGTTTATTTATTTTTTGTCCAATAAAACTCAATGGTTCAGCATTAAATATTCAATACACATATGGTCACCTATGTATCTCGTGTGTTTCTCTCCAGTACTCATGTCTGCATGCCTAAGAGCCCCTTGCCTAGAGCATTCTTTATGCCTTCTGTATCAACCTTAGACCCCTTTAACTTGTATCCTGTTCTCTCTCTTGGAAGGGCCAAGCTCTTGCTAGTTGCATTTCTTGCTGCCTCTCCTTGGCTCTTACTGGTTCTGTAAACCTGAGGTTTGGCTGTGATCTTGGTCAGGAGCTCCTTCTTTCTCACAGTTGTGACTCTCCTGGAGCCAGCTGCTCAGCCAGTACCTCCCTTCATTTCCGTGCCTCCTCCTTTCAGTGTGTATGAACATCCCAGCAGGTGCTGTCCATGCCTGGGACCAAGAATATCTCCACAGATGAAGCTGAACACAGTCCCTTCCTCTGACAACGAGGTAGTTCTGTTAATACTACTCTGAAGCATCAGCCTGCAGATTCAAGGTGGTGTGGGAATAGTCTCTGAAGTGATTCCCCAGTGGTAAGTGGGAAGCAACTTATTGAACATCCCTCCCTTTTCCAGGGATTTCAAGCAAGAGGGATAAAAAGACAGCAGGCATGTCAGCAGGAAATGGAAAGATATAGATATAAATGAATTTTACCAACACTACCAGAATTTACCATGTATCTGTCATGATTTTAAGTGCTATACTTTGAATTGCTTTACCATTTACTTTTGATAACCATTTTATGATAGAAAAATTAGGTGTTGTTATTGTTAATATCATTGGATAATAATGGGGATATTAAAGAGGAAAATAGTCTCAGAATATATTGGCGGAGGCTCTGAGTCTAATAAGTAATGGGGCTGGGATTAGATCCTGTTCAAAGGCCTATGCTGTGCTGCCTCCTTCTATAATACACCTTCTTCCTCTTTTTGCTGGGACTTACCTACTTTACATTAGGTCTTGTCATCCAAGCTGAGTACTTGATGTCTTAATTAAGAATGAATATAGCAAGAAATCCCTTTTGGTCTTTTGACATCGTCAGATTTTTACAACTACTGTCTTGCTAAAGATATCCAGAAAATTACCTATGAAACCAATAGCCAATAATCTTTTTTTTTTTTTTTTAATTAAGGCTTGTCTTTTCTCAGACCAAACCTTGGGAAAGGAGGACTTTTAGGGAAATGCAATGCAACAGTTACATATATGCAATTTTTTGATCTTATTATGTTAGAGAGTGAAATTTACTGAGAATGGTGTAGCATCAGATGTACCAGAAGGGGACAGGTATTTGAGATATGGAGTGTGATTAAGTTTTAAACATACGCCAAGTCAAGGGTGGATTGATATAATTCTTTTACAGCTTGAAGAGGTAACCTTTGAGGAGACCTGGATGTCTGAGAAATGGAGCAGGAAGTTTCTAGTGGGGATGAGAGGGTGGGAGAAAGAGACAGCAGGCACGTCTGTCTGGCACATTCATGATGTTTAACAATGAAAGGGAAGATAAACTCACACTTTAAAAAGCAGGTGCTGAACATTGGCTGTATAAATTAAAATGTGTTCTCACAAAGATTTTTTTTTTTTTAATTTGAGAAACACAATTACGGAGAAAAATAAATCTGGTTGTAAATGCTCAGCAGCTGCAAACCTGATTGTTCTACTTGGGTAGTTCTCTAATTATTTCTTTCAAGTTTTCTTTGCATCCTCTTCCCTTCATACACTTATGTATTTAAAAGGGGCACGTTGATAGAACTAGCCACGTTGGAAGTAGAAGGAGGGAAAGGTCAAAAAATTGCTATTGGCTTTATGTTGGAATGTTTGCCTAGATTTCCCATGCCACTTAATGAAGCACCAATTTAGAAGGCTAATGAGAACATTTATGATTTGTGCTTGACATTACTATGCTAAACTTGACTGTTTAATTGTCAAATTAATTTTACGGTTATAACCATAGAATTGTACCATGTTTATGTTGTAAACATTTGGGGACTTTTAAATATAAAAATGCTTAATATCTCTAAACTGTTCCAGTGTGTAAGTAGCTATCAAATTTAAAAGGTCTAAAAAACATGCCAATAGCTATAAAATAAATACATACCCTTGATGTAGTGCTACAGTTTGTATAGCACATTTGCCTTTCTAATATCATTTGTCCTTGGATCTTAGTAGTGCTTTACATATTTGATGCACCTGAAAACTCACTATTGTTTCAATAACAGCTGGCTTGAACATGAGGTGATAACAGTAGCATTTCATGATAATTATGGTGAGGACAGCCTTCATAAAAGGTTGTTATCTCCAGTTTGAAAACCCCCGAAGATTTATTAATGGTCAGAATTTATTGTCCTATTAATAAGAAAAACACACTCCTACACACAGAATCCAGCCAAATAGTAAAATCCTACTTCACTGATCATTCAGTGGACAAGTGTATAGAAATATGTCAAGAAAATAATGAAGTCCAATAACTTTTTTTATAAAAAAATCCTTGATAAAGAAGAAGGAGTCATTTTTTTAAAGATCTAAATTTTATCTATCACCTTTCTGTTACTTGTTGTTAGAAAGCCAGTGCTTCCAAGTACTGTCCAGGTGTCCCAGGCAGGGATATAAAAAGCATGGAAGCAAGTGTAGTCCTCTCAGTGTACCTATGTCCTTGAAAGCCACATGTATTTTGTGGTGGGGATGCCAAGACCAAAAAGAGACCCAGGAGCTGGCAATGACATAGGCTGACTTGCTGCCTGAGATGGGGACCAACAACATTTCTCTGGAAACCCTGTCTGAACCCAGCCCTGTTCTTCTTTGGTCAAGAAATCTCTTTCCCAGGGTCAAACAACAAGTTTGTGACAGAGATGAGCTTTTCGGGCTGCTATTATTGACATTTGAAGTTTAGTTCTTTCACGTTCTATACTTATGCCATCCAATATGACAGCCCCAGGCCACATGCAGCAATTTGAATTTGAATGAAATTAAATTTTAAATTAAATTTTTAGTTCCATGGTGATACTATTTATGCTATAAGAACTGGATAACCACAGTTTAATTGATGACTACTCTATTAAACAGTGCTGTTATAGAACACTTCCATCATTTCAGAAGTTACCTTTGAGCAGGACTTCTCCACACACTAACATAACACACATTTATAATTTAATTCTGTAGCCCTATTTTCAGAAACCTTTGAAAAATGAAGTTCCAGTGTCATATAGGGTCTATTATGGGTCCATATAAATCTCATAAAAACTAAAAAAAAATGCTAAGGAAAGAAGGATTTGAAAAAGTAGGCAAAATTAGCATTGCTAGAATAAAACTTGGAGTTGTGCTGAAAGGATTCTCTCTGGAATTGAATTTTCAGAAATCTGAAGCCACAAAGGAGAAAACAAATTTATTTTTATTGCTTAAATGTACTTGTTTATCCATGTGGTTAAACTTGAGTTATGCAAGATGAGAAAGTCCTAGAGATCTGCTTAAACATGGTGCCTACAGTTAACAATACAATATTGCTCAAGTTAAAATGTGTTAAGCAGCTAGGTTTCAAATTAAATCTTAATAGACAAACACACACATGCACGCACACACACACACAAAAACTACAAAGGAATATAAGCAAGTTTTTGGAGGTGAGGGATATATTTAGTACCTTACTTATGGTGATGGTATCATGGTGTATGTACATGTCCAAACACATCAAAATGTACAAATTAAATATGTGCAATATTTGTATAGATCAATTATATCACAGTGAAGCATACATATTTTTCATTCATTAAAAAATCCCTTTCTAAAAGTTTCTAAGCTGGCACAATGTTGCATTACATTGGACAATTTTTAACAAGTCAAAATTAAATAATTTTTTTTTCAAAAGTCTGAAGATTTCAAAATCTAAGTATTTATAATGTTTAGCTTCTGTATTTGTCTGAGGTGACAGTAAGGACTCAAAAGTAAAATTGCTTATACAAGAGAAGTAGAAAAGAAAGCCTTATTTATTTATTTAACCTATTTAAGGACCAGAGGATAATAAAAACAGTAAATAGTACCTTTGGGGCTTAAATAAGTTAGTGATCCTTCCTAAGACCTAAACTATCAATAAATGGTTAGTTTAAAACTAGCAAAACCTAGCTCACAAAATGCAATTTATAGTAATTATCTCAGTCCTTCCCTGTAGGCTTTTCCAGATGATTTGTAATAAAGTACAACTAAATACGGTTTAAACACATACTGTCTGTAATAAGTCTTTTATATTATAATGCATTATAATTATAAACATGTTTCTTTCTTTTAAATATTATAGAGTTTTAAATAGCATAAATAGTATCTGAGATATTGTTAAATGTAGTTTTAGTCAATGAATAAATGGAAATGAAATGTATTTTATAATAAAAGGCCTAATTTTACAGGAGGAACAAAAGTCAGAAAAGTGCTTTTTTTTTAAAGTGGGTAAATTCTAGAGAGGGAAGGATAATATTATTATAAATATTATTGGGCATTTTTCCTCTGATTATCCAACAAATTAGTTATCATCATCACACAGCATCCTATGAGAGACAGAGGATGTCCTTTGGGAAGTAATTTTAAAATGAGTTATTAGCCAGAATATCAACTGGACATTTATAGTATCAGGAATCAATTATCATTGTCAATAGTCAGAGTGAGAGATTGTACAAGGATCTTTAACGATGGTCTTTGATCCTTGGCCCAGTGATAATCACCTCCAACACCAGGGCACCAACAATCAGCAGACTTAGCCTGCACATTTGTATGAATCTTCAACATCTATGCCTTAGGCAAGCATGAACAACACAGCTAATGCCTAGAGTTTGAGCTGAATAGGTGGTGATTCAGAAAAAAATAGTAGACTTATAGTAGCTAAGGGTTTAGACTATGGAATACCCTTAGAACTCTTGGATTATTTGTGGTGGGTTTAAAAAATTAAATCATGGATTATTTCAATAAACACAAACAGAAAAATGAACTCATATTTGTTTTCCATGAACTAAATGTTGGTGTCCCTCCAAAATTCTCGGGTTGAAATCTTAATCCTCAATGTAATTGTGTTTGGAGGTGGTGCCTTTGGGAAGTAATTAGAATGAAATTAAGTCAAGAGAATGGAACACCCATGATAGAGTATGTGATTTCATTGGGATACAAAGGGACCAGAGCCTTTTTTCCCCTCTGTTATTGAATACACACACACACACACACACACACACACACACACACTTGTATACAATGCTGTAGGCAAGTCCAAAGAATGCCCTCACCAGATCCGATATCTGCAAGTGCCTTGATCTTGTACTTCCCTGCTCCTAGAACTGTGAAGTATAAATGTTAAGCCCCCAGTTTGTTGAAGCATGATATAGCAGCCCAATCTAATAGAGTAGCCATCATTCATCTTCAATAATTATCAATTCACGACTAAGCTTGTTTCATTTTTCTCATCTGCACTCTTCCATCCACCCATGAATTATTTCTAAACAAATTGTACAACATTTCAAGGAAATAAGTTTTTCTCTATGGTGAATCGAGACAGATGAAGATGGTCATATTGTCATGACCATTGTTATACCTTACAGAGGTAAGGACAGGAAATGTGGGAACAGATAATGTATATATAGCTGGCAGGAGGGTAAGGAAGAGCCCAAGGACATGCCATGGAAACTGAATTGTAGAGGATAAATAGGAATTAGCCAACAGGAAAATGGAAGAAATGGCACTCCAGGAAACACTGTTATTAAGCATTCAAAAACTTACAGAATTCTTATTTTTTTTTTGCACATTTAAACTTATATATTGTGCCGGCTTTTCATTACTATGACTAAATACCTGACAAGAATAACTTAGAGGATGAAATATTTATTTTAACTTGTGGTTTCAGTTCATGATCAGCTGGCTCCATTGCATTGAGCCTGAGGTGAGGCAGGTTCATGGTGGAAGCAGATGGCAGAGGAAATCTGTTTGGCACATGGTAGTCAAGAAGTAGAAAGAGAGGCAAATGAAGAGAAAGGGACCAGGGATAAGATATACTCACCAAGGACCCACCACCAGGAACCTACTTCCTTCAACCATGACCAGTCCACCTACAGTTTCCATCTCTTTCCCATAGTCCAAGTAATTCATTCATCAAATATATTAATCCACTCATGAGGTGAGAGCCCCCATGATTCAATCAATGTCCATCTCTGGACATTACTGCACTGGGGACAAAGTCTTCAACACAGGAGCATATGGGAGGACATTCCAGAGCCAAACCATAACATATATTAAAGTTGCAAATATGGGACCTGATCCTGCAAGGAACAGTACTGCCCATGTGTAGAGCACATGTGGATCTGGATTCAAAAGAATACAGTGCATTCAAGATAATGCTAGATTTTCAGTATTCTTAGTAAGGTACCTATGGTGGAGATGGCAGTGTTTGTAGCTATAGCAGTAGTCTAGGAGGACAGTAGTTAATTTGATGCTTGAGCCACCTATGACAAAAAAATGTAGCGTAATATTCTGTATGCCTCTGGATTTAAAACACAATATGTATCACATTCGTCAGATATTACTAGCCTATATTTTGGGTATTCCATAAAACTGTTGGATTTCATACATCTTACAGCAAAAAAAAAAAAAAATGAGACGGCATGAGATCCAGCCTGCAATATTAGCCACTATGACACGTGGGCCTTATGATCCAGCAATTCCAAATGTCTGAGGTAGATGCTTTCTATCTCAGTGCTTTAAGTTCAGTATTAGAATAATAACTGGGACTCCTAGGGAATTTTCAGTAGGGCCATGGATTCTTCTGATAATAAATTTTGTCCATGGAAAATCAGCTCTTGGTTTGCTAGTGGACCACAAAGTGGCTACACACCCCCAATTGCCCATTATGAACTGAGTATTATCTGGTCTACCCAACCATAAAATTGAATGTGCACTGCAGCATCTGCTATAAAATGGAAAAGGTATGTAAAAGACTGGGGGTAAGCATGACCAGAATGAACGAGTAAACATCATTGGTTGGTGACTCAGACTCCCATCATGTTTGTTCACTGCTTCCTTGGTTCTTCCTCAACCCATACCTTTGATTATATGGGGGAGTTACTTGTGACTAATTAAAGAGGAAGAGAAACTTGGACCTGATTTATGGGTGAATCTTCATCATGTGTTGGCACTAGCTGGAAAGGAATAGCTGTTTTTTCCCCTATCATCTCAGAAAACCTAAAATCAGTAGTGATTGAAAATCCCAGTGGGCAGAGCTGCTTTGGGTATATTCAGTATCATTTAAAAATAGTCGCACTGCCCTAAATATCTCCTGTACTTCAATTACTCATCCATACTCCCCTCTACCCGATCTCCTACCAATCATCAATCTTTTCACCATCTTTTCTAGAACCTCATACTGTTGGAATCATAGATTATAGAACTGTCTTCTTTTACCTAGTAATATGTATTTAAAATTCATGTTTTTGTTAGCTTTATAATTCTCTTCTCTTGTATTTAATTATGCCAAAATGCATATAATATAAAATTTACCATCTTGAACATTTTTAAGTGTACAAATTATTAGCATTAAGTGCATTCCCATTTCTGTGCCACCAACAGAAACATCCATCTCCAAAACACTTCATCTTGAAAACCTTAAATTCTGTACCCATTAAACGATAACTCTCCTCTTAATCTTACCCTCCAAAAGACCAATGAAACAAAGAGCTGATTTTCTGGAAAGATAAACAAAATCGACAAACTTTAGCTAGCTGATTAAGAAAAACAGAGAGAAGATTCAAATAAATATATAGGATTTTTTTTGGGGGGGATAGGTTTAATCTTAATTTTGATATTCATGGAGTCTCCAAGCTAATAACAAAATTCCACAAACTTTATATTTTTTGACTGCAATTGTCTTGCTTAATTCATTAGCCTTATTTGTTCTGATTCTGTGTCTTACCTAGAAATTTCATGTGAGCAAGTTTTTTTTTTCCTTCAATTTTGCTTTTGTTATTTTTCTATTGTATTGCATGGAATTTTTTAGGGAATTTTTCCCATCTCTCCCATTGAGCATCCCTATATTTTTAGGGTTTTTATACTGTTATCAAAGGGTTGATGGATTAAATTTTAAAAACTGCCATGATTTTAAGCACATGTTTATCATGTTCTGGCACTTAGAAATTATGATCATCTCTCCAAACATGAATTTCAGCATATTTACTGAAATTTTTGCTTGAGGTTTTGCTTCTTTTTTTGATTAATTGAGGATGAAATTTTCTTTCTGTTTTTCAATTTTTATATTATTTTTAAAAGGAACAGAAACACAAAAAATTGTCTGACATCATTGATTTAAATGTTCAGTAATTGAGATCACTGATTTAAATGTTCTTTTAAAGTATTTTATTAAAAATGTTCTTATTAATTCTCATGTTCTCTTCCAGCAAGAAGCTAAGAGAAAGATTGTTTTAAAAAATAAATAAATACGGTTCTATTGCTAAGATTGATGTCATCAAAATATGGAGTTATATCTTGGATCCTATTTTTTTCTGTTATATGATTTTTCATTCAATGTGTTATTAAAATCATTTAATATATAGAATAGATATGATAAAAAAAATGTTCAAAAGATCTTTGAGAATTTTTACCGCAGTTGGTCTCTTGCTTTAGGTATTATTTGTGCATCAATGCCTCTGATAAGGAAGCTCCCTCATGAGGAAGCTAAAGGTCACTTGTCCCTTAGGGCCTTGGCAGAGCTGAGGATCTGAAATCTTTCCAGATGACAGGAGTTCCTTAGGGCCCCAGAGCTCAGGTTTCCTTGTGACCATTAGTTTGAACAGAGGACTGCCTGTGGGTATCACATAAGCTTTAAATAGTTACTCCTAATGTCTTGTAAATTTTTATACATATCAGATCCCAACCACTTAACTGTGGCAATGGACAGAATACCTTCCTACCAGAAGGGCAGCTGGATTATGCTTAACTCTTACCCTCTGTGTTTCTCCCTCACTTTTGAAATCTCTCATTAATTGATTGTCCTTGGAGTAGTCTAGCACTATGGTTTTTCAGCACATAGTATTTCTAGAAAAGTTACATATTATTTTATTAAGGCTAAGGAAGTTAACTATATAAGTATATGTTGCATTAAATGCAGCATGTATACAAGGATATGCAATAAAGTAAAAGGGAATATGGTTTCCATACTCTATACTTGTGGGAAAACCACACCATCAACATCAAACACTGGCATTTATTACATTTTATGCAAGGTGCATTATCTTATTTTATCTACAGAAAAATAACATGTGAAATGCTAATAGTATTACCATCCTTTGATGGACAATGATATTAAAACTTAAAGTGGCCACACAACTTGCCTAACATCACACAGCTTGCTAATGTCAAAGTCAAACTTGTGGCAGTCAGTTCACTGGGCTAGGCTCTCCAACACCTAGCAGCCCATCCTTATATTAAGTGAAAGAGCCAAAGTCTGTGCTCTGGGAGTAACCAGTGAGGTTAGTGTGTGACATGGCAGATGAGTGTCAATGACCTTTTCAGCTCTATGGAGCCCTTAAATAAGCAAGTGTGGTTCATGGCAGGAAAGGACTTTTATTAAATTAATGCACCACTGCATGTTTCCAAAATTTCTAGCCCTACACTAATACAACCTACATTGTTAGTAGCTAATTTTAAGTCAATTAAATAATTATCAAGTTGACAAATACTTGGGTATACCTAAAGAAGATCTGGGTCAAAATGAGAGCTGTGCTTTTCATTCTTTTAGCATTTAATGATAACTTATTTGTGCTTGTCTCTTCTGATGCCTTCACTAGTTATTTTAAGAAAGATAGAAGCTTAGGCAAGATTGATGAGATGAAGCAATTAAGATGCTTAGAAAAAGGAAGATTGCTTAAGCCATATCCACAAATGATATAGACCCTAGTCATTGATCAGAGAAGTAAACCCAAGAAACACTCCAATTCTTTTTGGTATTGTTACTTTTTATTGCAAGGAAATTTAAAATGTTCTAAAGAGGACATGTTAGATTTTAACAAAGATTTTCTGAAAAACATCTTTGAAATCACTAGTTCTTGCAAGTTTGGATGCAGATAGAGTTGCATGTGATGAAAACGAATTGATACACTGTAAAGAGAACTGGCAGGATAATTTATATTCAGCTGAAGCTCCAATGCTAATTCAAAGAAAAGAATTCAAGATGAAATGTATGCTGGAGTTAAGAAATTGAATTATTCTGACTATTGCATTTCTTAGCAAGTCATGCTTTGCTTTTGATTTGGTGCTGTGAAGTCATCATCTCAGTAGAGTTTTATAATGATCTTCTGTCATTAATATCTTTAGATTTTGAAAAATTTTGAGAATAAAAATGTTCAAATCTTCAGAGCAGTGTGTTCAGAATAATATTTCATGAGAAGTTATATTTGTCTCTAATCCAAGATTCTTAGTTCTTTTCTTTAGTGATTGCATGTGTTTAAAGTGTTATTAGAAAAAAGTATTAAAATCATACAATCTAAATATGAAGAAATAAAACATGTCTTTCATTTGAATATTTTCATTATGTTCATTTACTTTTCCCTATATACTCTTGACACTTATTTCACATTCTCGTTGTCATGGAGTTTTACAATCCTATTGTTTGTACAACTTGCTAAAGCTTCCACTTACAATGTATTTTAGATGCCCTTGCTTGATAAAACCACCTGAGCAAGAGAAAAATAATACATGTCGCAATAATAATACTGTGCAGTTTTTAACTATCATAATCTTTAACTTTCTTGTCAAAGGAATCCTTGTCTTCCTTTTGTGCTAATATTTAATTGCTCAGGATGATCTGATTTATGTTGTCACAAAGAAGGAAAATACAGTGCATCCTGCATATGACCTTCTTTATTAAATACTCCAGAAGCATCACTCATGGTTGCTGAATTGTTCAAGCTATTGAAATAGGTCTGAGAGTCAAAAAGAACTTTGATTACAAATAACAAGCTATGCTTTATTAATCTTACAAATAGCTACAGAAGTGTACTTTTTCTCCCAACTTTTTAAAAGAAGGCTATATAATGGGTAGATCAACAATGGAGTTCACAAGGAAAAGAACACCATCATTCTGTTTTTAAAGATATAGTCCATCCGTATTAATTTAATCTTTTTGACCATAAAGCAACTTCATGCTATTTTTACTGCCCTATTATACCGCCTTTATTGAGGTGAAATCATAAATATAAAAATTTATATCATTAAAGATGAATTATCATATATTTAATTTTATTTTAAGGTTTTTAAAATTAATTTTATATTAAAATTTCAAGGTCTAATAAATGATACAAAGAGTTGTTCGTCAACAGGTACAAAGGTTGAGTTGTATGGGACAAATCTGTTTGGGAGGCCTAATATACAGCACAAAGACCATACTCAATAGCACTCTATTATTTATGTGTAATTTGCTGAGAGTTGACTGCAAGTGTCCTCATCACAGTCACAAAACAACCTCCAAAAGAAATCATGTGAGGTGGACTTGTTAATTATCTGGATTGTGGTCATCATTTCATTATGCCCATATATCAAAATATCACGTTTATCTATTCAATATGTACAATTTTTTAACTATCAAGTGTACATCAAGAGAACTGGAAGAGAAGAATACTGCTAAAAATGAAAGAGACAACAATGTAATGATTACATAGATAGAGGTAAACATAGGGTGTTTAAAATACAAATTCAATTAAATGCTTCAAATGCAAACAGAAAGTCATGAATCATACACCTAGAGAGGATTCAAATGTTAAATTGGCATATGATTCCTGAATCAGGAAAATTTTCAGCTTTAAGCTTATTTAGGAGAATGGCATGACTATAGAGACCTCTACCAAACCAGGAGCAAAGGAGGGCAAGAAATAAAACTAGAAAGAAAGATACCTAGAGAAATCAAATTTAAAAGAATAGTAATGAACATAAAATGAAAGAAGAAAGGAAAGTAAGCTATACAGTGGTTAGTTAAAACACATCTTTCAGGTGTTGGTGATGTAAAATGTATGCATTAGCTCTGCATTTTGAATAACTGACTCTAGGGCAACTGAAAGAGGTATGGGTAACATCTGTTGTATTTATTTTTAAAATATGACTAAGCATTGCTATAAAGTTTAGTTGTCTATATACCCCTTTGTTTGGTTTTGGTTTGTTATATACCATCCCTTTCATTGTTGGTGTATATGTGTGTGTGTGTGTGTGTGTATACATATATCTAAAATTTAATTTTGTTATAATTTAATTATATATAATATAATTTAATTATGTATAATATATATATAATTTAATTTTTTACCCTTTTAATTTTGTATAGCTGTGTGTATATACATATACATACATACATAATTAACTTTGTATCCCTTTTAGTGGATATGTATGATAGCAGCAGAACAGAGAAAATCTGGAATACTTAGATTCTGGTTCTGTCCATTATTCGCTGTATACAAAATTAATTATTAATGATGGTAAGCAGGTAAGTTGTCCTTAATGGCATCTCAGTCTTCCTTCTTGAAGGTGCTTCCATCCCCAGACTGTCCTCTCTCAGTATCCCCACCTCTAGCGGTTCACATATTCTTTGCTTTCCTACTATTTTATATACTGGGACCTTCTTTCATAGGCTCTGAGATGCTTTTTTACACCAAGTTACCTTCTGTGACATTGGAATGTGCTTTACCATGTCTAGTAATCTGTTTTCACTGCCAGCCAGTTGGTGCTGTGGTTTATTAACACCTGTGGGTGAACTTGGTTGTTATTTCTAATTAGCCAATGGCATCGCCTCAGCGTTTCTGTCTACGAGCCATTTTAGAACTCACTGAGACAAGATTATTTATCACATTATCACGTAAGATTCTGTGTTACCTTCTGGTCTGATCAAGCAAGTGACACGATCAAAACTTGGAAAGCTTGGCAGAAATTTATTTAATAATATTGTGTGAAAAACAGACATAAATGGCTCTATGTTGAAAAATTATTCAATGGAGTTGGACTCAAAGTATGGAAATGTTAAAAACATTCTAACAAGTGCATTTCTTCTATTTTTCTTATATATGCGTGAGACATATGATAAAAATCTATGTTAGGAAATCCACTGTAGCTTTTACAGTGAGTAAAAGAATGCAAATTTTAAGGTATGGATAGCATTCCATTGTAATTTAATTTGATAACATTTAAATGTATAGCAGTACATAAGCTAATGGTGCATTTTACAACTGAGAGTATCTAGAACTTAGCTATAAATACGTCTGCAACCTGGCTTTCCTAACTTAGCCCAAAGGCTTCATAAATTAATTTTCTTCCCTAGTAAGGAGTACTTTTTCCTAGACCTGATTTCTTCTGGGCCTGTAGGTACAATTAGTCAAATTAGACATTGATAGCAGACTAACAGTGTCTTAGGAGGTAATGGCTTTATAAACCTAATGTATAAACTAATTAAACAATACATTTGTATTTTTTTTTTCAATCACTTTTTGAGCTCAGAAGTTCAAGACAATAATTCTAATGATTGGTGTCTCACGTGGCATGACCAGCTCATGCTTATACCAACCATTGCTTATTTGGGTTGAGTGAGGAACACTCTTTTATTAACATTATTTGAAAAAAATATAATATTGCTTAGTTTGACTAATACATGCATAGTATAGAAAATGTGGTAAATATGTTAATGTAGGAGAAATGGTAAAATATTCAAAGAAGTCCATTTTTCCTGTTTTTTATTTTTATATTATTGTGATTTTATGTATATAGTACTAACAGTTAACTCTGATATGGAACTATGCATAGTCTGTTAATGTCTGTGTAATATTCAATCAAGTGCAATGACTTGATGTCTCTATAGTTACATATTGGGGTTATTTGCAATTTGTAGCTCTTCAGTAAACACCTTTGAACACAAAGTTGGTTTTCTTGCATAATTGTAAATTATTTCTGTAGGATAAATACACAGATTCAGAATCCATTGTCAGAGAAGTGACTGTCTTACTTTATGGCTTTTGCACCAAATTATTCTAAGACCCTTTTAACAGTTGGCAGTTCTAATAGCAGCAGGCATGGGCTTATTACTCACCAGATGAAAAAAGAATGTCTGCCTAACATTTCACTTCAATGTTTTTTTTTTTTTATTTGAATACAAACCTTGAAGCACAGACAAGCATTAGGCAAAACAAAGCAAAACAGATAAGCATCTAAAGTAAAATAGAATATACAGAACATAATGGATTATAGAATTTGAACAGTGAAAGATCAAAAAATTCCAAAGGAGAGCATACCTGGGATTATATGTTTGATGATTTTTGGCTAAGAATTTAGCAATCCATAAGCATGAAGGTGATCAAAAATTACCCAGAACTTTCCTAGCTAATATCAATGATGTATCTATATTTCTGGTCAAAATGCATAATATGGTGCTAATGTCAAGATTTCCGTCTGGGCTAAGAGAACACTTTGTTATAATTTAGAAGCTCTTCATGTTCACAGAAGTGTATCCCTAGACGTGCAATTTCTCAAAGTTCACTTTGAGAATTGAGTCTTCCTGGGACTTTTGTAATTTCATTATGTTTGCCAAATATCTGCTGTGAATCACTTCCAACTCTGGGGATGTTTCTCATCCGTTTACATGGCCCTGTCCCCTGTAGCCTTTTCCTGTTCTGAGCACTTTGTGTTCTGCATGCTGTGATAAGGGGGCCTACTAAATATTAAGATTGAGATGGGAGGAAGAGATTTGCAACTAAGACATAAACATGTCTGCGGCAACTCTTCTCTAACTGAGTTTTTAAATATTCTCACCCTCTCAGAGAGGTCAGCATTTTCATGGTGATCATCTAAATTCTCTTTCCATCTTGGTTCCATTTACCAAAATCCTAACCTAGTTTTTGATCCATAAGGAATATATATATCAATTATTTTCCTCAATAAGTTATATTGTTTTAGGGTATTTCATTAACCTATTTTTTATGTTTGCAAGTCTTTCCATTGTCTTAACACCATTTCTTTGGGATCTTATTTTATCTATATTTCACGTGTTTTTCTAATCCTTATCAAATTTTTTTGTAACACAATTACTAAATTTAAATTTGTAACAATAACATCTCTAACTTCTTCTTTTCCATCCACTGCGGTTCTTTCTGCTTAAAAAACATGGAGACATCCTCCTTTGAGTTTGCATACTTCTGAATCATCCTACCCTCTCCCAACAATCCCTTGCATGGATTTATGAGAAGGCATGTCTTTGTTCACATAGCACTAATATTGTACATCACATGGAATCTCACTTGTATGTTCACCATTTTCAAACTGCTCATTTGAAGTCTCACAATGGATTCTATTTCTGATGAAAGTATTTGTCTCAATTTCTCATTTAAACTGATCTCACTGATAACAGTCTATATTCAAACACTTTTTTTTCCTCCTGGATCTCAGTGGTACTGCATTTTTGGATTTTACCACTCTAGAATTCAAGACCATGTCCAATCCTTCCAATTATAAGTCAATGTGACTCCTCCTTTGAAAAGTCCAAGTTAAACCCACACTGATCTTCAGATCTTGAATGTTCTACCTATTGCTATAGACTGAATAGAATCAAAGTTCTTAATGGTTTGTGTTGTTTTTGACAATATCTTTAGATTGATCTCTCCCAATTGATTTCTTTCTAGTTGTTGTAACCAATATTATTTTGCTCTGAAGACTCCATCACCTAAATTCTTAGGATTTGTTCTATATGGTTTCATTTATTTATTTATTTATTTTTAGTTTTAGATACACAGAATGCTTTTATTTTATTTGTTTATTTTATCTGGTGCTAAGGATCGAACCCAGTGCCTCACACATGCTAGGCAAGCACTTTGCCACTGAACTACAGCCCCAACCTTGCATGGTTTCTTTTAAACCTTATTTTTTTAAAATCCAAATATTAGCCAAGTGATCAAATTATTTTATAAAGGGTTAACTTGCACCAAACAGATACCTCTTTTTGGAATACCAGGCATTTCAACTGTCTACTGAACATATCCAGGTCAATGAGCATCTATTCTTCACATTCAACAAGTTCCAAATTCAGCTTATCTTTTTTCCTTCTCCCCATTCCATTCCAATCATGCTCATGTTTTTGTTATGGATTACTGACATAAACATCTAGTCAGTTTCTTAAACTACAGAACTGAATATATCTTTGATTCCTTTCTTATGCCCAGTATCCAGTTTATCAATAAATTTCCTCTTCCTTTCACCTTAAAGATTAATTCAGACTCTCATGGTTTTTTTCCTTAAAAAGACTGCAGTCATCTTATATCTATTTCCTCTAACTCAGGTCATAATCACCCTCTAAATCCTCCTCACACTGACATTAAAATTGTATTTTAGGATGCAAATCTGATTATACGTCCTAGTTGACACCCAAAGATATCAAATTTCTTAACTTGATCAAGGATTTCTTGGAGTTTGGACCCAACCAATTTTTCAAACTCAAACCCTCCAGACTCAATCTGTGCTTCAGTAATAAATGCCAGACTGTGTTCCACTTGTCCTGGATAATCCCTTATTACTCACATTCATGCGCTAATTGGAATGTTCATTTCCTTGTCCACCTGTATGAGTTCTTTACTCCATCTAAACATTTCTTATCAGAAAGCTTTTTATAAGCTCTTGATCTTTACTTATGTATCCCTCCTATGTTCTCTTATAGCATTCATTTCAAACTCATTATGGTTGTTCAGTTGATTTATGCATGTGAAGCTTTTTATGGCACTATAGAAATGAAAAGAGTAGGCCTATTCATTTCTATTCCTATAACTAGCACATTGTCTTGCAATTTCCATTCATAGCCTCTAGAGTGATCTCCCTACCACTTATAATCCTGCAAGGACTTTGCTACTGCTACTAGTCAAGGCCATGTTAATTCAAGCTCTTTTTCAGGGGAATATAGAAAATAAAATTACAATTACAATCACCTGTTTTTTTTTTAATGGCAGAAGGCATTCCTTTTAACAAAACAAGCAAGTAAAACTTACACCAATACAAAATACTTTTGTATGAATAAAGAATGAATCTCAGCTTGTGAGCTCTGGGAAAAGCCAGTGAGCACCTATCTAAAGAAAAAATAATCATCTTTTACATAGCAGTATTTTAGGAATCTTTACCTTTCATTAGACTCATTCCAAGATGCTTCTGTAGGCCAAGAATCAAGGCCATTATTATTATCACTGATTTTTTTTTTTGTAATATATAAAAAGGAGTCTTCACCGGGAAAAGGGCAGTGTGGATGGTATGTATTGGATAAGTACTGAAGTAATCTCAACCCACTTCCCAGAGGTTTTTCACAAAATGCCGGGATCTAGGCACTCTTTTTAAGCTGTACTACCTCTTCAGTTTTTTTTAAATATAACCCTTAGTTCTGAGACCCCGACTCTATCAATTTCACTAATACCTTTTCTCAGTGAAGAAATAACATGTGCTAATTATTTTGACTTTTTAAATTCCAAGTACAAAAGTCCTAATCATCATACACATTATGGAAGATTGGAATACAGTATTTTTAGCTAGATATTCTGATGTTCTTTTTGAAACAATCCTCTTCCAGAAGCAATAACATCTGTTGAGACTCTTCAGTCTGACAGTCTAGTTTGAATTGTCACTTGGCACATAATATACTATGAGAGATTAACTAACTGTTAACTTTCTCATTTACATAGGAGTAAGCATATTGACCCTGTGGAAGACTCTGGTAGTTTCTGGCTTATCAGTCTTCCCCAATTGCTCTTGAAAACTTGACATTTTTCAGCTATTTCTCCTCAGCCACATAGCTGTGCACCTCATGTGAAGATCCCCTGATTCTCAAAGATAGGCTTAATGAAAATCCCATTTTCCTTGCCAATAATTATTTTAGGAATAGACATGTCCATATGATCTAATTCCTAATGCCCTTCTGACCCTGAGGAAATTTAATTCAACATTTTGTTGAAATGTCCTAAAATTGTCCCAAAGCTATATATATTCATTGGGTAGCTAAGGAAATGAAAATCCTTTGCCTAACTACAAATGAGAGGCCTCATTCTCTTCCCAACTCATTCTTGAAACTTACAAATGCTAGAATCTGAGACTCCTTTTGAATGTTACAGATTTTCTCAATTTTTAGTTTTTCCTGACTCCATAGTGAGAAAACATATCTTATTTGAGTTGCTGCTGGCTCTGATGACATAGAGTTTTAGGGAAGGATGAATGGAGGGAGTGTGGATAGGAATGGAAGATTTTTCCAGGGATTATGGATAAGTTTTTGTGTTTTCATAAACTTTATGAAAAAGTAAAAACAAAACACAAGAATAATTTTTTTCTCACTAATCCTTCATGTATATATGACTTTAATTTATCTATGTACTGTAAGGGTCCGGCGAAACGTCGGAGGAAGAGACCACCAAGAGACTGACTCATGCAATTGCAGAAGGGGATTTATTGGGGATCCATTCCAGCGCTCTGGGGCTCCGTGCTCACTCAAGAAGGGAGAGCAGCCCAGAGCCCCGGGCAGGGGTTGAGCAGTGCTTAAGTACACTTTTGGGGGAGGGCGGGGACTTTACACACATCACAATCTCCTTTAACAAATCACCATACACCGTGGGAAAATCAAACAATAATTCTTAGACTTGATTAGTACATTCATTGGCGGGAACAGGGCGGGCTGGAGTGATAGGTCATTCCTAAGGAGGGGGTTACATTTAAACTGATTGGTTCGGGCCCTGTATGCCTACGTGACAAGCTGCACAGGGTCCTAGGCTATTAATCAACTAAATGGCCAGTAGAGCATTGTCTTAACTGCCTCAGGAATTTCAGGTTCTGTGTGCAGTTCAGAAACTCTACAATACCTAGTCCTTTACTTTTTAACCCAGGCTTTGCAGCTTAGAAACTTTACCCTTTCAGTACAAATATGCATAATATGTAAATGTTTTGTATGTGTACATATACATACACACTCATTGTCAATTAATTTTTATTTATTTCTCATTAGGTAATCCATGTGGATACACATAGTGATTAAATCTTCGGGGTTAGTTGCCTCTAATCCCTAGGACTGTCCATTTAACATGGGCTATGGATCAAGGAATTTAATTTGTCTCACTGTACATCAAAGTTATAATATTATGGTTCAAGTTACAATATTAGGGTCTCCATCTTAATCTTTGAACTTTTCTCTAAATATACCCTGTATCAATATTCCAAGAAAACCAATGTTCTCATTATCTTCCAAATACAATATCTGGCCTTTCCTAACCTGACATACCTTTCCCCTTGTAGACTACCTTCTATTTTCCTCTCTATTTGACTCATATTTATGAGAACTCTTCTTTGCAAAGTTGGTCACTGAGGAGGATATCTTGCCCCAAGCCCTGCTACCTAAGATCTGCATTTATATGGAGCTGTCAGAATGGATTAGTTTGGGAGGACTGAGGGTTCTTTGACAGATGTGAGCAAAGATTTTCCTGATAGAAAATTACCTGAAGGAAAAGAGTTGTTTGGACTGGAAACTACAGCTCAAAACCTCAGAATCCATGAGGCTAGGACGTTTTCCACAAGAGAGAACTATTAAGACTGAAAAGGAAAAAGAAGGAGAGATCTTTTAATCAGTTCTTCATTGCTGTGATTAAAATATTCCACAAAAACAACTTAAAAGGAGGAAAAATTTAATTCTGCTCACAGTTTCAGAGGTTCAGTCCATGGATGGAGGACTCCAGGGTTCTGGGCCCAATATCAGGCAGCACATCATGGCGGAAGGGTGTGACACAGAAAACTAGCTCAGGACATGACAGACAGGAAGCAGAGAGAGAGCTCTGCTCACTAAGGACAAAATATAAACCCCAAAGGCACACCTGCAGTGACTTACTTACTCCAGCCACATCCTATCTGCTTACAGTTACCACACAGTTGATCCATTCAAGTGGATCAAACTACTGGTTAAATTACATAATTTAATCATTTACCTCCGAACAATCTTGCATGATCTCATGCATGAGCTTTCAGAGACACCACAAACCCTAATGAGGAGAAGAAAGAAGTAAAAGGAGAAGAATATGGAGGAAGAGGAGAGAGAGGGAGCCAGGAAGGCAAGAAGGAAGGAATGCAGCTTTTGGAAATTAAAAAAAATGTGTGTTAATGTGCACTTTGGGGAAAAATGGCTGAGCACAAGAGCTTGTCTTTGAAGAATGAAGTTGGGTCCATTCAGGGACCTGAACCTAGAAAAATATTCATTGTCTCACAGAATCAGGACTGTGAGGATGAGCTTCATTTTCTATGTCTTGGGACAAGAAGAAGCAGGAGCAATCAAGGACTAATAAAACTTTAATTTTGTGTGCTTGAGTACATACACTATTCAAATTGTGGTCAAATTATTTGTGATTTACTACCATATAAAACACTGAATATCTTAAGTATGTTTTATCATTAAATACTTTATGTAACATTTGCCTAAATACATAAAGGTAAGCAACACACTGTGCTTCTCAGGTTATCTGTATTTTTCTGTCCAATTTATTGAGAGACTAAAACCTTACAAAACAAAAATGAATCAACAGGATAAAAAAAAAAAGATACCAATCTTGGATGTCTCAGCAATGCCATATTGCAATAATGTTTTCTAAATGCTGACTCTTGGATAATGTGCTGATCTTGCCTGGGAGTAGTATATCAGTAGATCATACTTCACATAGCACTGTTTTAGAGAAGGCATTTTTGGCCAGGATTTTCCTTATGTTGGAGTTTTACTTTTATAACTAGAGTATTGGGAGCTGCCACATAGGAGCTGAGCGCCCTCTAGCTTTGAGCAATGGAATCATGGAGACTGGCTTTCCCTAACCTGCAAATAGGTGGATCCCTAACTCCACTTAGCAGAGGAGCAAAGCTTTGGGAGTGGGTGATACCCAATGGGAGTGGGACCCATTGTAACATTACCCCTCTGCCTCATACGGATGGAATGGTCTTTGGAACAGCCTCCCCCAATAAAACCAGGGCTAGAGATGTGCTCTCTCTTTTTCCAATGAAATCCTAAGGTCAAGAGCCATCACTGAACCCAATGAAAAAGGTATTTTCCATCTGTGTGTAATTATTTCATGCCAACACAAATTCACCTGCAGTGATCCTGACTGATTTAGTCGTGTGTGGCAGCAAGAGAGTTAATGCTAGAGAAAACCTTCAACAACATCTTACAGCATGTGATTATTTAGAATTCACACTAAGATATGCACTGGTTTGTTAGAATATCCAAACACTGTGGATCTGGCATATTTTAGGAGTGGAATGGTATTTAGGTAACTAAGTGAAGTAACGCAAAACAATTAAGTACCTTCTTTTATAGCTTAAATTTATGAACTTCTAATTTGTATGATAGAACATCATGACTTACAGTTGACAAAGACCAAATTTTAATTACAACCGGAAGGGAATCTGATTAAGAAAAGATGAGTCTTGATCTACTTAGCAAGGATAATAGATAGTTTCTCATCCCGTCAGCATTAATTGAGAGTGTCCATAACAACACACGACTTCATCTGACAGTTTATCATGAGCCAGTAAGGTTTTCACCCTGTCTAAAAGCTTGTAGCAATTTTATATTATCTCAAATTTGCCGCATTTCTACACAAATGATTTTCTAATTGTTGCATAAATTTACATTTTAAGCTTAACATTTACTGAAACAATTTTTAAACACCTGTGATGTTTAGGATGGTATTTAATGCACATCAAGACAACAAAATATTTCTTGAGACTCAAAGTATTACCCACCTATTTATTTTTTATAAATTTATAATCTGCAACAATTATTGAGTCTGAGCTATTTACTGTTTCTTCTATTTATTCCTACAGGAGTCTGTGCTCTAAAAAATAGTCAACTCAAGGTAAATAATTTAGCCTATAAGTATCTTGAAGATATTCACTATTTTAAAAAAAGCAGACTTTATCTATCTGAAGGAGACTATAACATTGTATTTAACTAAGTAATAATTTACCTTATTTCAAAAAAATATTCACATGGACCTATCTGTAGATAAATTCAAATTATAGGCTGAAACATTGTTAAAAGAGATACTGAAAAGACTTTGAACACAAGTTTTTTTTTAACTCAATAGATTGAAGCATTCTGAAAATGTAGAGAAATATATTCCACCAAACTGCCGAATTGTTTTTTTAATTCATAGTTATAATATGCATGTTTGTGTAAGTACCTAATAGGTTTGCTATATTTTGATGGACTCTATACAAATAGTTATGTAACAATTGTTTGTTTTCAGGTTGATCTTCATTAATCTTCATCTTAATGTGTTCATTGCATAGGTTTTTCTCCTAGTGTTTAAAGCCCTGAAATTATTGTATTGATATTGTTACATACAATGTTTATGGCTATTGATATAACTAAAGGGTGAAATAATATAAATTCTAATGCTCAATTGAAACTGCTTTTATTTTTATTCTTCCTTTTATGGAAAATATAAGATCTAACCCTTTACAGCCAATTTTCTGAAAATTAGCTTTTGCCTCCTGGCTGATCCTAACTTTACTACACTGTGCCTTGAAAATGTCCCAATAAAAGATTTCTCACTGAGGTCACCATTGATTCTAGTCCCGAAACTCAAGTTTCAATCTCCAGTTCTTTATTTGAATATTGTCTGTTTATTTTATACTCATTTGTGTCTTGAAAGTTCCTTCTCCCTTTGCCTCCTTCAAGTGATGGTGCTCCAGGACTCAGTATACTTTTCCTGTTACACACTTGTGAGAAAATCTCAACTGCTTTTGTGGCTTTACTTACCGTGTGTAAGCAGACAACTGTAGATAGTGGTGACTTGAGCCATGGCTTCTGATTCCCTCATGGCTGTGTTTGCCTGGGGACTTCCTGTGCAAAGATGCAGATCAAGATGGCCCAGTTGCTAGCATTCCCAAACAGGAAGGCCTCTAGTCCAAATGACTAATACCAAGAATACAAGTAACAATAAATGTTGGCAAGGATGTGGGGAAAAAGGTACACTTATACATTACTGGTGCAAATTGGTGCAGCCATTATGGAAAGTGGTATGAAGATTCTTAGAGAACTTGGAATGGAACCACCATTTCACCCAGCTATACCGCTCCTCAGTTCATACCCAAAGAACTTAAAATCAGCACACTACTGTGACATAGCCACATCAATGTTTATAGCAGTCCAACTCACAATAGCTAAACTATGGAACCAACGACCTACCGTGTCCTTTAGCAGATGAATGGATAAAGAAATTCTGCTATAGATACATAAAAGAATATTACTCAGCCTTAAAGAAGAATGAAATGATGGCATTTACTGATAAATATATAGAGTTAGAGAATATCATGCTAAGTGAAACAAGCCAATCCCCAAAACCCAAATGCCAAATGTTTTCTCTAACATGTGGATGCTAATTCACAATACGGGGGGGTGGCTAGGGAAGAATAGAGTTACTTTAGGTAGAGAGAAATGAGGGGAGGGTGAATGGGGGTAGGAAGGATAGTAGAATGAATCTGGCATTGTTACCCTATATACATATATGACTATATGACTTATGATTCTACATCATGTACTTCCAGAAGAATGAGAAATTTTACTCCATTTATGTATGGTGTGTCAAAGTGAATTCTACTGTCATTTATAACTAATTAGAACAAATTTTTAAAATAATGGCCCAGTTGCTATGGTGATGCTGGCCCAAGAGGCCATGTGCAAAGGCATGCAGCTCTATCAGTTGGAAACTTGGCCTTAGGCACCAACTCCCCAGTGGTAGATAATTCTGGGCAGAACTAGATGACCTCAATGTCTCACAAATTTTGCTGAGTCCTTCAGACTGCCTGCTTTGATAAAATTTTCTCACAAATAACCTTCTGATGATAAAACCCATATAATAAACATTCTGAGCTAGCTCTGGGTCAGTCAAGCATCATCTGGGTTTGGCTGCCACCTGGCCCCACCCTTTTCTCTAAGCGTGTCTGTTTGTCTTTTCTTCATCCCCATCACCCCTCTCTGATTTCTGAATTAATGGCCATGCTGGTCAAAGCAGATAACTAATAAACTAATAATTTCTTTATTAGTATAGAGAGTCTAAGATTTTCATCAGTAATGAGAAAGCACCCAGTAACGCAGAGGCTTAAGCCAATAAAGATATATTTCTCACAGATGAGCTAGGCAGTCAGCTGCCTTAATGACACTCAGAGAAGTGGTGAGTTGTATGTTGTCTCCCAAAGCATCTTTGTAGAGGTGACATGAACCAATGTTTCTCACATTTTACTGCCTTGGCCTTGCCTTACAACATGGTGCAGGGACTATAATCCTCTATGAAGAAAAGAGTAATATTTTTGAATAGCTACCTTCAGCTCAAATGCTGTATATTTCTTTGCCTTTAGGATCTATAATTACACTTCTATGTGAATTTGAGAAATGTCTAAAACAGGACTGTACTTTTTCACATGCATTTGAACACATTATTTTGTCTCAATGAATGGTGTTGATTGCCTAATTGCTTAAGCTGAAAACCTAGGAAACCATTTTCAATATTGTCATCAGAGTGATCTATCTAAAATTAACTTCCTTGTACAAAGTCCTTTAGTAGACACATATTGCAAATAAAATGGAATTACAATTAATTAGTGTGACTCATGGGCTTTCATTATCTTGCTCTAGTTATCTTAGAAAACTTATGATTCATCTCTACACAACATGTAACTAATGCTGTTACCAAGTTAAATTCTGGATTCTCCTATTCCTGAAAGTTTCTAATCTCTCTCACTTTTTGGCCTTTCAGTGTTAAAGTTGGAATAACTTTCTCGGATCTGCCTTGAGCTAATTCCTGCTGATCTCTTCTCTGGTAAACTTCTGATGCCAGAACCTCCCACCTCATCTAGTGCCTCACAAAACACTCCACTCACTCCTTCTCTCAAATCCCACTCACTTATATGTTAATTAATTAATTCCAAATACTTACTTAATACCCACTAGAAAAGATCCTCCTCAGAAAAATTGGCAGAGCTACTTAAGTATAGGAGTAGAGAAGACAATAAATAATTAAATACAGAAACAACATACTTACAAGCTATGGAACATGTTTTAAGGAACTAAGAAAAAAAGATGTGATCAAGAACATCTGGCAGATGTTGGGTAATCAAGAAAGAGCTCCTCCACCAAAGGACTGAGAAAATTCCTCAGAACTTTGAAGGACAACGGACTGCCTCAGTGTGAGCTGCAAAGGTCAAGTGTGAAGTAGGGAACATGCAACCCTAAAAACATTAGCAGCACAATTTGGCCCAAATGTCTTGTTCACACTAAACGTTAACGTGGTTCTCATTACGGTGTATGTTCTGTTAAACATAATTTTTTTCTTTTAAAATATGCTGCTTCCCTGAGGAGATAGCAACTACACTAACGGATTAAAATTAGAAAAAGCAATGTAGGAACCAGTTTATTGAAGATAAAAGAAGGAATGAAGCAAAGTGGAACAGGCAATAAAGGGAATAAATAAAAGGTGAAGGAGTCTTTAGGTGACAAAGGTTTGCTATGGATTCTTCAACGGTTATCAGTATGTGGGAAGAGAATAAAGAGTCAGTTGTTGAAAAGACTTAGAGTTATTTCTAAAATAAAAACATCACCCGAATCTGATAAAGATCACCTGAACTTTTGTGAAAACTGAAGGTATACGGGTTCTTGGTAAGTGAAGTATTTATGACCAATATTTTCAAGAGCTGATACATTTTTTTGAATTTAGTGATATTCAAATGGACTTCCTGGCATCATACCTAGTGCAGTTTCATAAAAATGTGATTGAGTTATTTTGTTTAAGGGAATTTATACAGTTATATAGGTTTATTTATTTATTGCTTTTAAGTTATAGGTATTACGGCGTCACTATGGCCTGTATAAAAAAATTCTGTGGGGAAAATGTCCTTATTTTAGCAGGCATGATCTTTATATATATTGTTTAGTTTATTTTAGATCTTTATATATTGTTTGTTTAATTTATTCATTTCTTTAAAAATATTTTTTTAGTTGTAGCTGAACATATACCTTTATTTATTTATTTATTTATTTATTTATTTATTAATTATGTGGGGCTGGAGGTCCAACCCAGAACCTCACATGTGCTAGGTAAGCGCTCTACCATTGAGCCACAACCCCATCCCCGATTTATTTATGTTTTCATTTCTCTGCTTTCAGAAATTGATCATTAGCCTTTGCTGTTAGCTTCTATGAAGCTGATCTCTTTTGGTAAAAAGTATTTGAACTCAGTATTTGGCAAGCCAGGTACTGCATTTTTTTTTTCCAAAAGACTATTTCAAAAGCTAACAGATCCAATTCAATTCTTGCACACATAATTGGAATTGCATGCCTTTTCAGCATAAGAATTATCTTACCCATCATGGGCTTTATTTCTTAATTAAAGGAAAAACTTAACACATTTCAAGCAATTATCATGTTTCTTATTATTTGTTTAAAGAACAAGTTATTTAAGAATCTAATTTATTGAGAGAGACACTTCTGTTGTATATTTGTGTGAATGTGCTTAGAGAATAAATCTACTAAAAACAACTCTCCTGTTCATTCTCTCACTTTCTATGAAATAAATACTCTGGTAATTTGGCTCTACCAATTTGAAAATTTTCATAATTTGCTACACTGAAGATTATCCATATATGTAAACAAATGTGATTTTTATAATAATATTTTATAATTTCTGTAAACATGAAAATGTACATTCATTTGCTAAGTGTGGGACATCTGAACATAATTTCACCTGTGATTCAAGAACCTACCACCACCCTGACATTTGCATATTTTTTTTCTTCTAAACATTTATTCATATCTTTAGAAATAAGCGTAGAGCTAATATAGATTAAACAATTGCATTCTGCTTTTACATTTAATAGTTTCTCACATAATCACTGATTATTTAATTCCTTTGCACACAGTTTTAATGGCTGCACCATATTTCACTTTTAGAGTTTTTTCCATGACTTGTTACAGTGCTTTCCTAGGATATCTCATTTTCTTTTTTTCCTTTTATAAATAGTCCTAATACAATAGCTTTATAGATATGGCTGTTGGCCTCATCTGTTAAATAAGACTTCTTCCTGTTTTCAAAAACCAAAATCAAACTCATACTAGCTTAAATGAAAACAAAGTAAAACATCTGTTGCAAGGTCATGTGATGATTCACTGGGTCCTAGAATCCATACCATTGTCCAGAATGCAGGGACAGGCAGACTCCAGAACGTGGATCCCATGACTCCAAATGAACAAATTAGCAAAAGGAACTTGATCTGTCTAGGTTATTATTATTATGATGATGATTTTTTTACTGCATGAGTTTGCGTGTTACTTCCATCTTTCCTTTCCTTCCTTTGTTTCTCTTGGGTACTTGAAATACAGATGCTGCAGCTACTGTTCTCTTAATATATTTAATCATTGACGAGAAGCTCACCTTATTCTATCTCTAGACACAAAAATCTCAGGAAGATGCTCTTTGGCTCTACTTGAATTTATTAGATGTGTGGAGTGCCTGCAAGCGAGGCGAC
The DNA here is from genome assembly GCF_045843805.1 of Urocitellus parryii. Taxonomy (NCBI): domain Eukaryota; kingdom Metazoa; phylum Chordata; class Mammalia; order Rodentia; family Sciuridae; genus Urocitellus; species Urocitellus parryii. The sequence continues at coordinate 128,341,877 of NC_135539.1, read as the reverse complement.
CCTGCAAGCCACGGGCGGGCGGGTCAGGCCCAGCAACCAGCCGAGAGACAGCAGATACACGCGCCTGCGGGGATCGCAGACCGGACCCACTAGGACAGGTCCGGTGGACAGCTGAGGGCAAGGCCCGTCCCCTCCCCCAGTGTCTGCAGGTAGGCGGGGGACTGGGAACAAAAGCAGAGCGGCCCCAAAGCCTGCTGAGGGGCGGAACCGGCCCCTCCCCTAGTGCCTGCAAGCGAGGCGAACCTGCAAGCCTAGGGCGGGCGGGTCAGGCCCAGCAACCAGCCAAGTGACAGCAGATACACGCGCCTGCAGGGAACGCGGACTGGACCCACTAGGACAGGTCCGGTGGACGGCTGAGGGCTAGGCCCGTCCCCTCCCCCAGTGTCTGCAGGTAGGCGGGGGACTGGGAACAACAGCAGAGCGGCCCCAAAGCCTGCTGAGGGGCGGAACCGGCCCCTCCCCTAGTGCCTGCAAGCGAGGCGAACCTGCAAGCCTAGGGCGGGCGGGTCAGGCCCAGCAACCAGCCAAGTGACAGCAGATACACGCGCCTGCAGGGAACGCGGACTGGACCCACTAGGACAGGTCCGGTGGACGGCTGAGGGCTAGGCCCGTCCCCTCCCCCAGTGTCTGCAGGTAGGCGGGGGACTGGGAACAACAGCAGAGCGGCCCCAAAGCCTACTGAGGGGCGGAACCGGCCCCTCCCCCAGTGCCTGCAAGCGAGGCGAACCTGCAAGCCACGGGCGGGCGGGTCAGGCCCAGCAACCAGCCAAGAGACAGCAGATACACGTGCCTGCGGGGAACACAGACCGGACCCACTAGGACAGGTCCGGTGGACAGCTGAGGGCAAGGCCCGTCCCCTCCCCCAGTGTCTGCAGGTAGGCGGGGGACTGTGAACAAAAGCAGAGCGGCCCCAAAGCCTGCTGAGGGGCGGAACCGGCCCCTCCCCCAGTGCCTGCAAGCGAGGCGACCCTGCAAGCCACGGGCGGGCGGGTCAGGCCCAGCAACCAGCCGAGAGACAGCAGATACACGCGCCTGCGGGGATCGCAGACCGGACCCACTAGGACAGGTCCAGTGGACAGCTGAGGGCAAGGCCCGTCCCCTCCCCCAGTGTCTGCAGGTAGGCGGGGGACTGTGAACAAAAGCAGAGCGGCCCCAAAGCCTGCTGAGGGGCGGAACCGGCCCCTCCCCTAGTGCCTGCAAGCGAGGCGAACCTGCAAGCCTAGGGCGGGCGGGTCAGGCCCAGCAACCAGCCAAGTGACAGCAGATACACGCGCCTGCAGGGAACGCGGACTGGACCCACTAGGACAGGTCCGGTGGACGGCTGAGGGCTAGGCCCGTCCCCTCCCCCAGTGTCTGCAGGTAGGCGGGGGACTGGGAACAACAGCAGAGCGGCCCCAAAGCCTACTGAGGGGCGGAACCGGCCCCTCCCCCAGTGCCTGCAAGCGAGGCGAACCTGCAAGCCACGGGCGGGCGGGTCAGGCCCAGCAACCAGCCAAGAGACAGCAGATACACGTGCCTGCGGGGAACACAGACCGGACCCACTAGGACAGGTCCGGTGGACAGCTGAGGGCAAGGCCCGTCCCCTCCCCCAGTGTCTGCAGGTAGGCGGGGGACTGTGAACAAAAGCAGAGCGGCCCCAAAGCCTGCTGAGGGGCGGAACCGGCCCCTCCCCTAGTGCCTGCAAGCGAGGCGACCCTGCAAGCCACGGGCGGGCGGGTCAGGCCCAGCAACCAGCCAAGTGACAGCAGATACACGCGCCTGCAGGGAACGCGGACTGGACCCACTAGGACAGGTCCGGTGGATGGCTGAGGGCTAGGCCCGTCCCCTCCCCCAGTGTCTGCAGGTAGGCGGGGGACTGGGAACAACAGCAGAGCGGCCCCAAAGCCTGCTGAGGGGCGGAACCAGCCCCTCCCCCAGTGCCTGCAAGCGAGGCGAACCTGCAAGCCACGGGCGGGCGGGTCAGGCCCAGCAACCAGCCAAGAGACAGCAGATACACGCGCCTGCGGGGAACACAGACCGGACCCACTAGGACAGGTCCGGTGGACAGCTGAGGGCAAGGCCCGTCCCCTCCCCCAGTGTCTGCAGGTAGGCGGGGGACTGTGAACAAAAGCAGAGCGGCCCCAAAGCCTGCTGAGGGGCGGAACCGGCCCCTCCCCCAGTGCCTGCAAGCGAGGCGACCCTGCAAGCCAAGGGCGGGCGGGTCAGGCCCAGCAACCAGCCGAGAGTCAGCAGATACACGCGCCTGCGGGGATCGCAGACCGGACCCACTAGGACAGGTCCGGTGGACAGCTGAGGGCAAGGCCCGTCCCCTCCCCCAGTGTCTGCAGGTAGGCGGGGGACTGTGAACAAAAGCAGAGCGGCCCCAAAGCCTGCTGAGGGGCGGAACCGGCCCCTCCCCTAGTGCCTGCAAGCGAGGCGACCCTGCAAGCCACGGGCGGGCGGGTCAGGCCCAGCAACCAGCCAAGTGACAGCAGATACACGCGCCTGCAGGGAACGCGGACTGGACCCACTAGGACAGGTCCGGTGGACGGCTGAGGGCTAGGCCCGTCCCCTCCCCCAGTGTCTGCAGGTAGGCGGGGGACTGGGAACAACAGCAGAGCGGCCCCAAAGCCTGCTGAGGGGCGGAACCAGCCCCTCCCCCAGTGCCTGCAAGCGAGGCGAACCTGCAAGCCACGGGCGGGCGGGTCAGGCCCAGCAACCAGCCAAGAGACAGCAGATACACGCGCCTGCGGGGAACACAGACCGGACCCACTAGGACAGGTCCGGTGGACAGCTGAGGGCAAGGCCCGTCCCCTCCCCCAGTGTCTGCAGGTAGGCGGGGGACTGTGAACAAAAGCAGAGAGGCCCCAAAGCCTGCTGAGGGGCGGAACCGGCCCCTCCCCCAGTGCCTGCAAGCGAGGCGACCCTGCAAGCCAAGGGCGGGCGGGTCAGGCCCAGCAACCAGCCGAGAGTCAGCAGATACACGCGCCTGCGGGGATCGCAGACCGGACCCACTAGGACAGGTCCGGTGGACAGCTGAGGGCAAGGCCCGTCCCCTCCCCCAGTGTCTGCAGGTAGGCGGGGGACTGTGAACAAAAGCAGAGCGGCCCCAAAGCCTGCTGAGGGGCGGAACCGGCCCCTCCCCTAGTGCCTGCAAGCGAGGCGACCCTGCAAGCCACGGGCGGGCGGGTCAGGCCCAGCAACCAGCCAAGTGACAGCAGATACACGCGCCTGCAGGGAACGCGGACTGGACCCACTAGGACAGGTCCGGTGGACGGCTGAGGGCTAGGCCCGTCCCCTCCCCCAGTGTCTGCAGGTAGGCGGGGGACTGGGAACAACAGCAGAGCGGCCCCAAAGCCTGCTGAGGGGCGGAACCAGCCCCTCCCCCAGTGCCTGCAAGCGAGGCGAACCTGCAAGCCACGGGCGGGCGGGTCAGGCCCAGCAACCAGCCAAGAGACAGCAGATACACGCGCCTGCGGGGAACACAGACCGGACCCACTAGGACAGGTCCGGTGGACAGCTGAGGGCAAGGCCCGTCCCCTCCCCCAGTGTCTGCAGGTAGGCGGGGGACTGTGAACAAAAGCAGAGAGGCCCCAAAGCCTGCTGAGGGGCGGAACCGGCCCCTCCCCCAGTGCCTGCAAGCGAGGCGACCCTGCAAGCCAAGGGCGGGCGGGTCAGGCCCAGCAACCAGCCGAGAGTCAGCAGATACACGCGCCTGCGGGGATCGCAGACCGGACCCACTAGGACAGGTCCGGTGGACAGCTGAGGGCAAGGCCCGTCCCCTCCCCCAGTGTCTGCAGGTAGGCGGGGGACTGGGAACAAAAGCAGAGCGGCCCCAAAGCCTGCTGAGGGGCGGAACCGGCCCCTCCCCTAGTGCCTGCAAGCGAGGCGAACCTGCAAGCCTAGGGCGGGCGGGTCAGGCCCAGCAACCAGCCAAGTGACAGCAGATACACGCGCCTGCAGGGAACGCGGACTGGACCCACTAGGACAGGTCCGGTGGACGGCTGAGGGCTAGGCCCGTCCCCTCCCCCAGTGTCTGCAGGTAGGCGGGGGACTGGGAACAACAGCAGAGCGGCCCCAAAGCCTACTGAGGGGCGGAACCGGCCCCTCCCCCAGTGCCTGCAAGCGAGGCGAACCTGCAAGCCACGGGCGGGCGGGTCAGGCCCAGCAACCAGCCAAGAGACAGCAGATACACGTGCCTGCGGGGAACACAGACCGGACCCACTAGGACAGGTCCGGTGGACAGCTGAGGGCAAGGCCCGTCCCCTCCCCCAGTGTCTGCAGGTAGGCGGGGGACTGTGAACAAAAGCAGAGCGGCCCCAAAGCCTGCTGAGGGGCGGAACCGGCCCCTCCCCTAGTGCCTGCAAGCGAGGCGACCCTGCAAGCCACGGGCGGGCGGGTCAGGCCCAGCAACCAGCCAAGTGACAGCAGATACACGCGCCTGCAGGGAACGCGGACTGGACCCACTAGGACAGGTCCGGTGGACGGCTGAGGGCTAGGCCCGTCCCCTCCCCCAGTGTCTGCAGGTAGGCGGGGGACTGGGAACAACAGCAGAGCGGCCCCAAAGCCTGCTGAGGGGCGGAACCGGCCCCTCCCCCAGTGCCTGCAAGCGAGGCGAACCTGCAAGCCTAGGGCGGGCGGGTCAGGTCCAGCAACCAGCCAAGAGACAGCAGATACACGCGCCTGCAGGGAACGCGGACCGGACCCACTAGGACAGGTCTGGTGGACGGCTGAGGGCTAGGCCCGTCCCCTCCCCCAGTGTCTGCAGGTAGGCGGGGGACTGTGAACAACAACAGAGCGGGCCCAAAGCCTGCTGAGGGGTGGAATCGGCCCCTCCCCCAGAGCCTGCAAACGAGGCGAACCTGCAACCCATCGGGAGGTTAGGCCCAGCAACCTACGGAGTGACACAGGTGCCCCTGGCGCCTGCTGAGTAGGTGGACCTTTGACCGACCAGCAAAGCAGACCTAGGGCCTGCCAGCATGGTAGATGGTTCACACTAATTGGAGGAGGATCACAACCACTACCTGCCCTGCAAGAGTGATTTTCCAACTATACAAGAGCAATATAAATAAATAGAGGGAAAATATCAAAGACACAACAATTTCACCAAGCAGAAAGAAACGCCAGCGGTATGAAACGACAAGGAAAGAAAGGACCACAGGCAATGCAGGTCAACTCAACTTTAGAAGAGGTAATAGCTGCAACAGATGGAATGTCAGATAGAGAGCTCAGGACATACATGCTTCAGATGATCTGGAGTCTCAAGGAAGACATGAGACAGCAAAATCAGACAATGAAAGATCACATCGACAAACAAATCCAGGAGGTAAAAGATCAATTTCACAGGGAGATAGAGGTAATAAAAAACAAACAAATAGAAATACTAGAAATGCAGGAAACAATAAACCAACTTAAAAACTCAATTGAGAATACTACCAGCAGAGTGGATCACTTAGAAGATAGAACATCAGACAATGAAGACAGAGTATTTCAACTTGAAAAGAACATAGATAGCTCAGCAAGTCTACTAAGAAACCATGAGCAGCACATTCAAGAGCTATGGGATAATATCAAAAGACCAAACTTAAGAGTCATTGGGATACAGGAAGGCACAGAGCTCCAAACCAAAGGATTAAGCAATCTATTCAGTGAAATAATACAAGAAAACTTCCCAGACTTGAAGAATGAGACAGAATCCCAAATCCTAGAAGCCTACAGGACGCCGAATGTGCAAAATCATAAGAGATCCACACCTAGACACATTATAATGAAGATGTCCAACATACAGAATAAGGAGAGAATTTTAAAAGCTACAAGGGAAAGGAAGCAGATTACATTTAGGGGTAAACCAATCAGGATAACAGCTGATCTCTCAACACAGACTCTAAAAGCTAGAAGATCCTGGAATAACATATTTCAAACGCTTAAAGAAAATGGATTCCAACCAAGAATCGTGTATCCGGCGAAATTAAGCTTCAGGTTAGAAGATGAAATTAAAACCTTCCATGATAAACAAAAGTTAAAAGAATTCGCAGCTAGAAAACCATCTCTTCAAAAAATCCTTGGCAAAACATTACAGGAAGAGGAAATGGAAAATAACATTGATAACCAACAATGGGAGGTTGGACAGTAAAGGGGGGAAAGTAGTCAAAGAGGATAACAAATCAGGTTTAGTAACATCAATAAACAAATATGGATAGAAGAACAAACCATATCTCAATAATAACCCTAAATGTTAATGGCTTAAACTCACCAATTAAGAGACACAGGCTAGTAGAATGGATCACAAAACAAGACCCAACAATATGCTGTCTACAGGAGACGCATTTGATAGGAAAAGATGTACATAGACTGAAGGTGAAAGGTTGGGAAAAATCATATCACTCATATGGACCACGGAAACAAGCAGGAGTGTCCATACTCATATCTAATAAAATAGATTTCAAGCCAAAGCTAATCAAAAGGGATAAAGAAGGACACTTCATACTGCTCAAGGGAACCATACACCAACAAGACATAACAATCATAAATATATATGCCCCAAATAATGGTGCAGCCGTGTTCATCAAGCAAACTCTTCTCAAGTTCAAGAGTCTAATAGACCACCATACAGTAATCATGGGAGACTTCAACACACCTCTCTCACCACTGGACAGATCTTCCAAACAAAAGTTAAATAAGGAAACTATAGAACTCAATAACACAATTAACAACCTAGACTTAATTGACATATATAGACTATACCACCCAACATCAAGTAGCTACACTTTTTTCTCAGCAGCACATGGAACCTTCTCAAAAATAGACCATATACTATGTCACAGGGCAACTCTTAGACAATACAAAGAGGTAGAGATAATACCATGCATCTTGTCTGATCATAATGGAATGAAACTGAAAATCAATGATAAAAGAAGAAAGGAAAAATCAAGCACCACCTGGAGAATGAACAATAGGTTGCTGAGTGATCAATGGGTATTAGAAGACATCAAGGAGGAAATTAAAAAATTCCTAGAGTTAAATGAAAACACAGACACAACATATCGGAATCTTTGGGACACATTGAAAGCAGTTCTAAGAGGAAAATTCATTGCTTGGAGTTCATTCCTCAAAAAAAGAAAAAACCAACAAATAAATGATCTCATACTTCATCTCAAAATCCTAGAAAAAGAAGAGCAAAACAACAGCAAAAGAAGTAGAAGGCAAGAAATAATTAAAATCAGAGCTGAAATTAATGAAATTGAAACAAAAGAAACAATTGAAAAAATTGACAAAACTAAAAGCTGGTTCTTTGAAAAAATAAATAAAATTGACAGACCCTTAGCCATGCTAACGAAGAGAAGAAGAGAGAGAACCCAAATTACTAGCATACGGGATGAAAAAGGCAATATCACAACAGACACTACAGAAATACAGAAGATAATCAGAAATTACTTTGAATCCTTATACTCCAATAAAATAGAAGATAGTGAAGGCATAGATAAATTCCTTGAGTCTTACGATCTGCCCAGATTGAGCCAGGAGGATATAGACAACCTAAACAGACCAATAACAATAGAGGAAATAGAAGAAACCATCAAAAGACTACCAACTAAGAAAAGCCCAGGACCGGACGGGTATACAGCAGAGTTTTACAAAACCTTTAAAGAGGAACTAACACCAATACTTTTCAAGCTATTTCAGGAAATAGAAAAAGAGGGAGAACTTCCAAATTCATTCTACGAGGCCAACATCACCCTGATTCCGAAACCAGACAAAGACACTTCAAAGAAAGAAAACTACAGACCAATATCTCTAATGAACCTTGATGCAAAAATCCTCAATAAAATTCTGGCGAATCGGATTCAAATACATATCAAAAAAATTATACACCATGATCAAGTAGGATTCATCCCTGGTATGCAAGGTTGGTTCAATATACGGAAATCAATAAATGTTATCCACCACATCAATAGACTTAAAAATAAGAACCATATGATCATCTCGATAGATGCAGAAAAAGCATTCGACAAAGTACAGCATCCCTTTATGTTCAAAACTCTAGAAAAATTAGGGATAACTGGATCATACCTCAACATTGTAAAAGCAATCTATGATAAGCCACAGGCCAACATCATTCTGAATGGAGAAAAATTGAAGGCATTCCCTCTAAGATCTGGTACAAGACTGGGATGCCCTCTCTCACCACTTCTGTTCAACATAGTCCTCGAAACACTGGCCAGAGCAATAAGGCAGACGAAAGAAATTAAAGGCATAAAAATAGGAAAAGAAGAACTTAAATTATCACTATTTGCAGATGATATGATTCTATACCTAGCAGACCCAAAAGGGTCTACAAAGAAGCTATTAGAGCTAATAAATGAATTCAGCAAAGTGGCAGGATATAAGATCAACACGCATAAATCAAAGGCATTCCTGTATATCAGCGACAAATCCTCCGAAACGGAAATGAGGACAACTACTCCATTCACAATATCCCCCCAAAAAATAAAATACTTGGGAATCAACCTAACAAAAGAGGTGAAAGATTTATACAATGAAAATTATAGAACCCTAAAGAAAGACATAGAAGAAGACCTTAGAAGATGGAAAAATATACCCTGCTCATGGATAGGCAGAACTAACATCATCAAAATGGCGATATTACCAAAAGTCCTATATAAGTTCAATGCAATGCCAATCAAAATCCCAACAGCATATCTTGCAGAAATCGATAAAAGAATCATGAAATTCATATGGAATAATAAAAGACCCAGAATAGCAAAAACAATACTAAGCAGGAAGTGTGAATCAGGCGGTATAGCGATACCAGACTTCAAACTATACTACAGAGCAATAGTAACAAAAACAGCATGGTACTGGTACCAAAACAGGCGGGTGGACCAATGGTACAGAATAGAGGACACAGTAACCAATCCACAAAACTACAACTATCTTATTTTTGATAAAGGGGCTAAAAGCATGCAATGGAGGAAAGATAGCATCTTCAACAAATGGTGCTGGGAAAACTGGAAATCCATTTGCACCAAAATGAATCTGAATCCCTATCTCTCCCCGTGCACAAAAGTTAACTCAAAATGGATCAAGGAGCTTGATATTAAATCAGAGACATGGCATCTGATAGAGGAAAAAGTTGGCTATGACCTACATGCTGTGGGGTCGGGCTCCAAATTCCTCAATAGGACACCCATAGCGCTAGAGTTAACAAATAGAATCAACAAATGGGACTTACTCAAACTAAAAAGTTTTTTCTCAGCAAAAGAAACAATAAGAGAGATAAACAGGGAGCCTACATCCTGGGAACAAATCTTTACTCCACACACTTCAGATAGAGCCCTAATAACCAGAATATACAAAGAACTCAAAAAATTAGACAATAAGATAACAAATAACCCAATCAATAAATGGGCCAAGGACCTGAATAGACACTTCTCAGAGGAGGACATACAATCAATCAACAAGTACATGAAAAAATGCTCACCATCGCTAGCAGTCAGAGAAATGCAAATCAAAACTACCCTAAGATACCATCTCACTCCAGTAAGACTGGCAGCCATTAGGAAGTCAAACAACAATAAGTGCTGGAGAGGATGTGGGGAAAAGGGCACTCTTGTTCATTGCTGGTGGGACTGCAAATTGGTGCAGCCAATTTGGAAAGCAGTATGGAGATTTCTTGGAAAGCTGGGAATGGAACCACCATTTGACCCAGCTATTCCCCTTCTCGGTCTATTCCCTAAAGCCCTAACAAGAGCATGCTACAGGGACACTGCTACATCGATGTTCATAGCAGCTCAATTCACGATAGCAAGACTGTGGAACCAGCCTAGATGCCCTTCAATAGATGAATGGATAAAAAAAATGTGGCATTTATATACTATGGAGTATTATTCTGCATTAAAAAATGACAAAATCATAGAATTTGGAGGAAAATGGATGGCATTAGAGCAGATTATGCTAAGTGAAGCTAGTCAATCTTTAAAAAACAAATACCAAATGACTCCTTTGATATAAGGGGAGTAAACAAGGACAGGGTAGGGACGAAGAGCTTGAGAAGAAGATTTACATTAAACAGGGATGAGAGGTGGGAGGGAAAGGGAGTGAGAAGGGAAATTGCATGGAAATGGAAGGCGATCCTCAGGGTTATACAAAATGTCATATAAGAGGAAAGGAGGGGCAAGACAAGATAATACAAATGGAAGAAATGATTTACAGTAGAAGGGGTAGAGAAAGAAAAGGGGAGGGGAGGGGAGGGGAGGGGAGGGGTGGGGGGATAGTAGAGAATAGGACAGACAGCAGAATACATCAGACACTAGAAAGGCAATATGTCAAGCAATGGAAGGGAAACTGATATGATACAGCAATTTGTATATGGGGTAAAAGGGAGAGTTCATAATCCACGTGAATCAAACTGTGTAATATGATGTATTATGAACTATGTAATGTTATGAACGACCAATAAAAAAAAAAAAAAATGGAAACAAAAAAAAAAAAAAAAAAAAAGATGTGTGTATGTGTGTGTGTGTGTGTGTGTGTGTGTGTGTAGTATTCTCAGAACAGTTCAGAAAATATAATATTCTGTATTTTTTGTGATACCAAAATTTTATGATGTAGAAATGTTGGGTGGGTGCATTTCATGATGTTGGATGGGTAGATTTTTAAATGAGTGTGATTGTAACAAATGCAATTGTGCTTCATAATCAAAACAATGGTGTCAACAGCAGACATTTACTGTATTGATACTGTGTGCCAGGCACCACTGTGTGTGTTCTAATATCTCTCTGTGTCTTTATAACCATCCCATGAGGTAGTACTCCTCTATTTTATCACAGTTCTGACATCCAGGAAGCTATGAAAACTGAAAGCTGTTCATTTGATGACTAAATTTGTTTGGTAGCAAAAATCTGAGTTGAATTTATTTGAGGTTAATCATAGTCTATAACCAAACCCACTCAGCATAATATTTGTTATGTTTAGCTGAAAAAAATGTGGTATTACTGCAACTGTGATGTAATATATGGAATATGAAATGATTTATTTACTATAATACAGCTTAAGCTGAGAAATATATCTTGCCCCAAAGGTTTTAGAAAAGAGATTGTGCAACTGTTTTTAGTTCTCATTTTATAAATAAGGACCTCAGTATCAAAGTGCTGAGGAAAAGAAACTCAGGAACTAAGGCTACAGAGGGTCAGGAAAGCTAGTACTGAAACCCAGTCTTAGAAAGCTAATTGTGGGTTGAGGATATAGCCCAGTTGGTAGAGGGTTTGCCTTGTATGCTCAAGGCTCTGGGTTCAATCCCCAGCACCCACCATAAATAAACAAACAAATAAATAAATAAAAAGCTAATCATCATCTAGGTGGTGAGATTTCAAAATTGAGTAATCTATTTCATTTAAAAATATTATATGAATAGACATTAATGAATCATTGCTGTAGAAATGGTATAATTAAGGTAAAACTGTTTTTATCTGGGTACTTTTAAAGAAAGAGCACTAACTCCACTTTTGTTACTGAACTAGTTGTGTGACCTTAGGCAAGTCTCTTAAATTATCTCAGTCCTAAATTTTTGTTCATATGATTAGGATCATTATACCTGCCTTTTAAAAAATATTATAAAGCTAAAATGCAATAACAGTGTAGGAAGTACTTTGAAACTAATTAGTGCTGTACTTATATAAGATGTTATTATAACATTTTCATAATACAAAGAGATATTTTTACTCCTTCAAAATGAAAAAGAACATTAGAAACATATCAAACTTAAAATACTCAAGAGAAGCATTTCCCCAAATCTGTTTTACAGAACACTAATTCTCCAGGAGAAAGAATGTTGTGGACTAGTACAGTTAGGAAAGATGTATGTTTCTCCCTCTTGGAAATTCTCAAATCTCATGCAGACACTAAAAACTTATTGTCTTTCCTAAAGAGTACTTTTAAAATTATATTTAACCCAGGATTTCCCAAATTTGTGAAAACACCTTCCCTACCTTCCAGTAAGACCATTGAAAATCTTGTGGAACCATTTTGCTGAACACAACTTAGAAAATTTCCACAAAATAATAAATAGTTATAGACATAAAAATTCATATTGGTGCTAAGTTATTTTATCTATACATGGAGAATTCTTTATTAAACCAACCAATTTTATTTTATTTCCTTGTGTCAAAACTGTGTTCATGAAATATTTGGTTTATTACCAAAATTTCTCCTATAAAGATTATATCCTGATGGTATAATAACAGATTATATTTCATTAACATTTTTATAGTATACCACACAAAGATACATACACATACAAACACATCAACTTTTATGGTAAAAAAAAATCAGTCCATAGTTATTTGGTGTATTGTTCTAGGAATGACACTAGGATGCTTAATTTTTATTGTACAATTGATTGGGCCACAATATTCTCAGATATTTGGTCAAATGTTCTTTGGATATTTCTTTCAAAGTGTTGCCAGATGTGATAAATGTGTGTATTAGTCCACTGAATAAAGCAGATACCCTCTCTGATATTGGTGGGCCTTATCACTTGAAGTCTTGAACAGAACAAGAGGCTCAGAGGGAACTCCACTGTCCTAACTGTATTTGAGTTATTGGGTATTGGTTTTCTTCTGCCTTCAGACATCGTCTCTTCCTGGGCCTCAGGCCTTGTGGCTTTTGGACTGGAGTTTCATCATTGACTCTCCTGGATCTGCATCTTGTCACCTGCCAATCTTGGGACTTGTTAATATCCATAATTATGTGAGGCACCTTGTCATCTGTGTGTGTCTCTCTTATCTTTCGGTCTAGCTGTTGTCTGCCTATCCCTGTCACTGTCTCTGTCTGTCCCTCTCTGTATATACACAGCCCATTGGTTCTGTTTTTCTGGGGACTCCTAATGAGTAGAGATCAGATTTGGGCAATGAGAGTAGTTCTGGAGAAGCAGGATTTTAAGGATAATTTTCCTGAATTAGTTTCAAGGTTTCTGGAATTGGCTCCCTAGAGTGATTAGATTTAAGACACTAACAACTCTAGATCAGGTAGTGGGAAGCACTGATAGTCCATGGGGCATGCTGTAGAAATGAAGCTTACCAACAGGAGAACAAAAGAGGCTTTTCACTCAGATGTGGCCGCCATCACTAGCTATGACCCCTGACTCAAAGTAGGCCATGGTGTGGGGAGACTATACTGAGAAAAGTCAAAAGCTACAGATGTGTTCTTATTGGAGATGGTTGGCCTGAGGAAGCTGAGCACAGCTAACTACATTCAAGGTGTCCTATGTGACCGATTTGGGGAACATAAGTGACTTTCTCTGGTTGATCATCAGTTTAATGTGGGGGCAAAAATTAGAGAAGCTGATCGTCCTTAACCAAGTCCTTACCATTCTGGGCCCACGGATGCAAATGTTGTGGCTCACCTTTCTGGACTGGTTGCTACGCAGGTTTTGGGTTACAGGTCTCTCGTCCTATCTTGTCTGTTCATTTGTATGTGCAGGCAATCAGTATGCTGTTATGATAATATCATAGCAAAATAAAAACAAAAGTAAAAGTGCATATCATTTACATCAGTCAGGGGGAAAGACTCCTGGCACGCACAGTGGTGATAGGCTCTCCATCAAAAATATTCCCTCGATCATGCAGGTACTGAGTGATCTGGTCAAATGTATGAGAACGGTGGGGAGTGAGGGAAAAGGTCTGGAAATTTTACACTATGGATTTAAGAAAGAAATCAAAAGCAGACACAACTTTTCTTTCCTGAAGAGCTGCCTGTTCTTTTCCAGTGCACACTGTTAGAATATACTAACTTCATTTATGGCAGTGTCAGCAAGTTCCACATCGACTCTCCAATTTAGCAGATTTTGCTGGCTGACTTTAGCCAGTTTACCCTGGCAGTTGGTCTACTAATTCACATTAGCCTCTGCGGAAGAGAAAATTGCACATAAGTAGAAGAGTGATGTACTTGAGTGATAAATGTTCACATGCAAAATCCCTCGAATCAGGAATATGCAAAGGTGAAGAGCAGAGACAGACACTGGTTACTCTTTTTTTCCTCTTTGATTTATGATTTACATCATTCACTTTCCAAATATTAATGGACTCTTTTTGTTCTTGCTCAAATATATACCTACCATATATTATCTAGCAAGAACTAGATAGGACTCTATGAAAAGAACACATATGTTATGGAGAAGCAGAGTGTTTATTTTACAAAAATCGTCAAGAGAAAAATTATTTTTCTCTGTTAGCAATAAGATTGCTTCATTCAAGTAAAAGTGTTGAGTTCTTTTTAGGTTTTACAAGAAGTGACTGATAAAATTATGTTTGGAATATGTGTGTTCCAAATAAAATAATTAGCTATTGTCTTTGTCTTTTATTTATGTACTTGTATTGAACAAAAGATCATTTATGTTTTCAGCTACTCTGACAAGTCTTTCCAAGTTCCACTTCTATATTAGACCATTGCAACTCCTTGCTTCACAAACTGAAGTGCCCTTAGCAGACAAGAATGCATTCCTGTCCTCAGGCACCCAGTGGGGGCCACACTAAGGGACTTTTAGAATTTTTAAAGGATTCTTTGAGGGTTCATCATGGTTAGGTGATAAATATGATCTACAATCTATTTCTTTAAGGTCAATTTGTTTGTTTTCACAGGACTGATTGAAGATCGCTGACCAGCCATCTCAGGGAAACAACTATAAAAGGTTTTCCAGAGAAGAAAGAGTCCTAATAATGTAGTTACTTTCACTACATATGATATATACGTATGTTTCATATGCAAAACTAAGTTACTCGCTCAAAGTTTTCTCTATCTCTAAAATTTAATTTTCACTACTGCAATCCTATTTCCTGTCTGACTCAAGTCTCTGATCCACTAGGGAAACAAGTGTTCAGTAAATAATAAAGGGAAATTATTTAGCTTTGCTTTATGTTATGGTTTGAAGATGAGGTGCCCCTCAAAAACGCCTGTTAATGCAGGAACATTCAGAGGTAAAATGATTGCATTATGGAAGCTGTAATCTAATCAGCCCATCCTGGTTTGAATGGACTGACTGGGTGGTAAATGAGGTGGGTCACTAGGGTGTGTCCTGGCAGGGTGCGTTTTCCAGGTAACCCCTTCCCCTTTCCTTCTTTCTCTACTTCCAGACCCCTCCCAGAGCTGAGCCGCTTTCCTCAGCTAGGTCCTTCCCATGATGTGCTGCCTCACCCCCAGCCCAGAACAATGGAGTTGGCTGTCTGTGGACTGAGACCTCTGAAACCCTGAGTCCCAATTAAACTCACCTCCTTTAATCTGTGCTTGTTGGGTATTTTGGTCAGAGCAAGGAAAAAGCTGAGTAAAATACTTTATATTGTTGTTTGAGACGGTTCCACTTTAGAAAAATATCTGTTCAATAAGCTGACATCTGACTCTATTACTAAACTCATAGCTGAACCTTTATTACTCAGATGTATAGCTATTTCATTTTCCATTATCTTTGGGCATGCAATCTTATTTTTAATGCGAAGACAATAATGAGTTTGACTCGGTGTTCAAAAACTATGATTAATGCATTGATCTTAGAAAGTCAAGTATGTCCATTTATTTAGGCAAGCTCCCACTATTATTTTTTGTTTATTATAAATTGGCTTAAGAAGATAACTAACAAGTTTTTAAAGTCTCAATTGACTGGAGAAAAATGTGGAAGTGACAGAATATGAATAATTAGTCATAAAATGGCTAATGGTGCTGAGTAATGGTCAGATGCAACAATCTTTCTCCCTTTGCCTGTTGATACTGGAAAAAAGTTGCCTGGTAAATCCTCTGCAAACCTACTTACAAGATATTTTGGCATCATACTTGCAAATGACTATTTGCTTTTTTTTCTTTTTACAAATAATCATATTTAATGATCAGATAAAGATTAATAGTCAAATATCATTATCCAGACTTTCATCCAGCTCTTAATAAAGAATAAAGATTGTGACCTGTGTACAATGAATCCCTTCAAAGCTCCCTTCAGAGGAGAGCACCCTTCCTGGCTTGGGGCTCTTGTTTTTAAACCTGAAACAGATTTTGCTGTAGCTTCATTGTAAAAGGCAATTCAGTTGTCCCTATTTAGCCAGATGCTAATTAAAAAAAACAACCCTCACTTTAATTTGCATTTCTTAGATTCATCATGATATTAAACACCTGTTATGTTTTAGACATAAGAAGTCCTCCCAAAACTTATATGTGAGACAATGCAAGAAGGCTTAGAGGTAAAATGATTATGAGAGCCTTAACCCAATCAATGTATTAATTCCCTGACAGGGATTGAGTGAGTGGTAAGTAAAGGAAGGGTGTGGTTGGAGGAGGTTGGTCACTGGGAATGTGCCTTCAGGGTACCCATTTTGTATCTGGTGAGTGGGAGTCTCTTTCTCTCTCCTGATCATGTTCTGAGCCACTTCCCTCTACCACACTCATCTGCCATGATGTTCTGCCTTACTTCAGCTCCAAGGAATAGAGCCAGCTGCTATGGACTGACCTCTGAAACCATAACCATGAGCCCCAAATACAATTCTTTTCTTCTAATTGTTCTTTTCAGATCTTTGGTCACAGCAGCAAAAAAAATCTGTCTAAAACAAACACCTTCTTAACATTTCTTTTTAATATTTGTAACAACTTTTTGCATTTTTCTTGTTTACTTGTCTTTTTGAAAATCTGCTTTTTATTGATCTATCAGTTTTGCCAATATTATTTAAACTAGAAAAATTACATCTTTTGATATTGATTATAGTTTTACTTTATGGAAACATTTATTATTCCTTTCTTCTAGATAATGTAGTTATTGGGAACATAAGCCAGGTAGACACATACATGACAGTATTGTCCCAGCTCTACCAGCTGAATTCTGTGTGACCTGGACAAGCTGATGAACCTCTTAGAGTTTCATTTTCCCCTATATAAGAATAGTTTCCATCTGATAATGGGATGGGATGAGGTAATAATGAGGTAATAATGTCTGCAATATGCACAGGACCTATACCATTTTCTTAAAGTACATTTTATTTTTAACTATGTCACCTAAACATCTGCTTTTAAGGATTTTGTTACTTTTTTGCAGTTTACTATTTAGTTAATTGGGATTGATTTTGACATCTGTTATAGCATATAATCAGGTCTCAGCCTCATTTGTTTTTTTTCCCCTTAGATTTGATTTTATATTGATTGATTGGTTTTATTTTTTAAATACATGACAGAGGAATGCACCACAATTCTTATTACACATATAGAACAATTTTTATATACCTCTGTTTGTATATAAAGTATGTTCACACCAATTCATATCTTCATACATGTACTTTGGATAATGACATCTATCACATTTCACCATCCTTGCTAACCCCCTACCCTCTTCCTTTCCCTCCCACCTCTCTTCCCTATCTAGAATTCATCTATTCCTCCCATGTTCCCTGTCCCTACTCCACTATGAGTCAGCCTCCTTATATCAGAAAAAACATTCGGCATTTGTTTTTTTGGGATTGGCTAACTTCATTTAGCACTAATGCCATACATTCACCTGCAAATGCCATGATTTTATGCTCTTTTATTGCTGAATAAAATTCCATTGTGTATATATTCCACATTTTTTTTTATCCATTCATCCATTGAAGGGCATATAGGTTGGCTCCACAGTTTAGCTATTGTGAATTGTGCCACAATACACATTTATTAAGTATTATATATAAGAACATATATTATATATGTAATAACATATATCTATATATAATAACATATCTATATATTAGATATATGGGAGGATATATTAGAGTTAATTTATCTTAGGAAGTATGAAGGAGAAATTTAGTGAAGAGGGGTTAGTAGCAAGAGAATAGACAGGAAGCAATTTAGGGTAGGCAAGTATGTGGGATGACAACAGAGTACATAAAACAAACACACATATGTATTTAGAAAAATACAGATGTTAAAACAGAATTTGGAGTGGGAAAGAAAAATGAAAGAATAAAAAGGAAAAGAAAAAAAGGGCCTATACAACACCTCTATATTATATTATTCAGATGACTCAGTCCTCAAAGTCCTATTTCATGCAAAGTTCTTGGTTTCACATATGTTGGGGATGTGAGGGCCAGAGGATGGAGGGGGTAGAAGAGAAAAAACAAACAAACAAACAAACAAACAAACAAACAAACAAAAAACTCAAGAAGGAAGAAGCCATGGTTATAGCTAGCTTTAGAGATCTGTATCTTTCCTGCTTCTCTTTTCATCCAGTAGGTGGCGTTGTCTGTGGTAAGCAGTGTCCCCCTCTGGATGGTGGAGGTAGCCAGGGTGGGAAGACTGGTCCTGGAGCAGGGCACCTGGATGTGGGAAGTGGCACCCACCAGTCCCTGCAGAAAGACTGCACCCTACGGGTCTCTTTTTGGGACCACTCTCTCCTATGACGTGAGTGCCCGGTACTATCTCCTCTCTTGCCTGGAGATTTCCCAGTTCCTGGTCTCTCCCTCTCCCCTAGCAGTTCCCAATTGAGGAAACTCTCACCCTGGGGGCCTCGTGGGCCGCTCCCTGGTCACGCTGCACCCATGTTGAGTAGTTACTGTGTTGGGTTACCTCCGCTGGGGAGGGGGGAAGTTTGGAAACCTGGTACCTGGCCGCTGGAGAGCCCATCTGGGAACTGCCCCCAGGTAAATGGTGAGAATGTCTGCTTTCAGCGCTGGTTGTCTGGTGGGGTGGAGGGAGCCAAGTCCTGGTGATCTGTATAGATGTGTTGATAGGTGATTTTGTTAAGGCGCTCGCTGAGTCTTGTGTGGACTAGGACTTCGGGCTTTGGGTCCTGCTCCAATGCAGTGCATCCTACTTGAACGATGAGGCCTGGAGCCCCGCAAGGGGTCACAGCGCTGGTGATTTCTGTGGACAGCAGCTGGATAGGGGTCCTCTGACACTCTCAGAGGCATAGTAGTCCGACTAGGTGAGATCAGGGGTCTGGCTGAGCAGGTATGGGGTGGTTCACTCCCTTCCTCCTGCCATGTTTTTCTGTTCAGCCTCGTTCGTTACCCCCATATAATATTTTAATTCATTTTTCCAGCCCTATTAAAATAATTTGGACTTTCATCCATGTATTCAATGTCACTATGATAATGCATTAGTATATTAATTATACACATCTCTGAACTGAGTCTATTTCTATGTTTTGATTCTATTCTAATAAACTATTTGTTTTCATACTATTACCAGTTTTCCAAGCATTATAAATTTATTTGTATTTTATTATCTACTTAGGCAAAATTTCCCATTGGTTTTCACTTAAATATTTTCCTTTCAATTTTTAGATATATAAACTACTAAATTGACTAGTAAACATTAGAACTGATTATGTTGTGAAGTCCAGTTAACATTTTGGCATCCAGCTGAAACTGCGTTTAGTGTATAAACTATTATTATTTTTACATTTAAAATTACGTTCAAGAGTAAGATTTATCTCTTTTTAATGATACATCTCTCAGTGATGTTTTATATTATTCCCTAAAACCTTACATTTTTCTTTTTGCTTATCTATCCAAAAGTGCTGTCCAATAGAAACATGAGGCTATTCACAAAATATGATTCACATCTTAAAATTCAAATTTTTCCAGACAGGTAAAAGTTAACATTGATAATACATATTTGAACCAGCAACATTTTTCATGTGTGATGAATATGGTAACCATTGTGCCAAATACTTCCGCTTTGATAATACATATCCAAAGTAATTTTATTCAACATGTAATCAATATAAGACTTACTAATAAGATATTTTGCATTTTTTTTTTTTTTTTGTTGTTGTTGTTCAAGTCCTCAAGCTGCCATGAGTAGTTTGCACTGACTGAGCATTTTGCTCTGGACAAGTTACTTTCAGATGCTCATGGGACTCATGGGCTGCCACTTTGGAAAGCGTGGTTCTGGATGTCTTAAAATAGATTCTATTGGGGCTGGAGATGTGGCTCAGCGGTAGCGCGCTCGTCTGGCATGCGTGCGGCCCGGGTTCGATCCCCAGCACCACATACCAACAAAGATGTTGTGTTCGCTGAGAACTAAAAAATAAATATTAAAAATTCTCTCTCTCCTCTCTCACTCTCTCTTTAAAAAAAATAGATTCTATTGATGTTGTAAGCAGAATAGTTTTATTGTATTATATTTTCTTACTATTTTTTGTTTCTAACTGTCATGTATCATTTTTGTATACTATTTCTTTCTTGTCATTATTATCTCTTTTACTAATTTTAATAGTTTCTATCTATTTGAGCTATTGAACTTGTCTAGGATTCTTATATTATTTTTCAAAGACAGAAACATGCTTGCTTCTTTATTTTTCAACGTTTATGTCTCTTATTACTATATTTTGTCATATTTTGCTAAATATCCCAAAAAATGTAGACACTTGGGATTATAATGAGCTTCATTGTGGTGCTTTTAATATCTTCAGGTTTATTACTAATGTTTCAGCATTAAATTGATGCTTATTGTTCATTAGATACAGATATCTATTTGTTAAATAAATACATGTCATTTTGCTACTATTCATTTAAAAAGCTACTTTGTGTTTATCCATTTCAGTTGTTTACTTCGATGCAAAGAGAAATGGGTGCTGTACTTAACCTAACACCCTTTGCTCACTTACTGAGATTCACAGGTTCTTTTTTCCAACTCTGTACTCATTTAGAGCAGATACACTTTTTCATTTCTATAGCAAATCCTTCTTGGTAGGGCTATATTAATTTTCTAATTCATAGTCAGCATTGTTTTTGTTCCTGTTTTGTTTAAATTTACATCATGGGTCTATAAGTTTGCCCTGTCTGAATTTATTATTGTATGTGCTCTTAGGTTTAGTATCAAGAATATGCAAATTTATACAATGATTTGAAAAGTTGGCATCTCTGCATGGACAGGTTACTTTCTGGAATAGTTTATAAAATGTAAAAATCATTTGTTCTCTGTTTAAAAATGTGCATGTTTAAAATACCTTGGAGAAAATCATAAAAGGAGTCTTTACTGATGAAATTAAAGACACGTACCCTCTGGGGGGAATCCTAAGTTCTATTTGGTATTTACTTTCAAATTTCTTTGAGTAACATGTTAAAAGCAGGCAAAATTATACCAGATATTAGGCTTTTGCATGCTTTCAGGTTAGTAAGTTTCATGTTTCTATTGTACCTTAATCACCTATTGGATGATCAATTCATCTTCCTTCTCTTAGCTACCTATGCAGCAAGTGGCAGTGGAAGATAATTAGCATGACACAGGTCTTGAAATCTAAGGAGAAGATTTTCTTAAAGACCTCACTATCTAGCCTGTGGCCATGAATGTCACAGCCATAGCTAATTAGACCAACCAGGGTTGCTTGTTCCTAGGATAATTAACATGTGGGTTGTACAACAACCAAGAACCTAATTAACCTGATGAGCTATAATAATCAATTTTTTTTTGTCTTAGGAGTATGGCTACACGAATATGTAGGATGAAATGGTTAGTGTTAGGAGCTGCAACTGAAAGGTCAACAGAGTTGGTTGAGCCTAAAAATAATCTATACCTTTTTATGTATAGGTTGGGGTTGCTAAGAAACAGAAGTTAAGGGTACAGAAATGCTTTCAGTGGGAAAGAAAGAAGACAGTGTGAGTGTCATGTATTCAGCTTAATAAGATAGCACCAGGTGACATCCATAATTTCCTTCTCCACTAAGATTATTGCATCAGCCTGAATCCATACTCCCTCCTGAGTCTGTCTTCCTGAGACTGTCTGCATCAGGAGTCTTGGCCTTGACATTTCAAAGGAAGCTGGTTCCTTTCCGCTCCATGCTTATTTTACTACAAAACACTGCTATCTGGACTAGTTATTTCTTTTTCTTGCAACAAAAGTTGCCTCATGAGCTTAGTTGTTTTTATAAAATCCATTTTCTGAAGAGTAAAATTATGTGAATGGTAAGAATATTGATGATGGTGGTATCTTGGATCAGACATTTAAGCGAAATTCCCCAATTACTGCTACATTTTGCCCATACACATATCCTGTTATCATATTTGTATATTGTGTACATAACTGTGTATGACATAGAGTATTTAATCATAAGACAGGTAATTTTAAATTATCTAAAGCAGAATAAAAGTTATAGTTTATTTCCTAAGCATGGAGGAGACTAACACATGTACAACAATTTTAAACTTGACATCAAATAAAAACAAAAAAATGGTTATGTGTATTACTCTTTCAACCTCAAGGTTTGTTTTGTTTGTTGTTTTGTTGTTGTTGTTGTTATTGTTCTGGGTATTGAACCCAGTTTATGCACGCTGTGCAAGCAATTTCCCACTTAGATGTGTTTCCTAGCCTCTATATTTTTACAATTCTTAAATGGCTCAGTGATATGTCAGTTTATTCTCTACAGACCATTTTGTTTTCATTGAGAGCAATATTATGTTAGAGATGAGAAGTAGGGGTGTAACCAGAGATGTGAATAATAATTTTTGAAATTTTAGTTATCATGAGTTCAGATTGCATTTGGGATGTGATCCATAGCTTCAGATACTTTCTCTATACAAACTTTAGTGTTTGTTCCTTCAGTTGTGAGCTGTCTTCTACAGCCAGAGAAAGAAAGAATGTTCATGAAAATATTCTTTATGAGCTAGGGCACCGATGTCAGCTTAGAATTCCACAAAGAGTACTGTCAAGAAGCCCTCGTTCCATAGAAAGTTTCATTCTCTGCCATCACCAATTGCTTCGTGTCCAGGTTGAGAATGATATTGTCTTGTCTAGAAATGGCAATCTGAAAGGGTCAAGTCCAGTCACTGCTGACTATAATAGTATCTGTCTTAATTCTGGGATATCTGGGGAGTAGTGCCATTTAGAGAAATGGAAAAGTAAAATTGGAGTATAAAATGAGTTTGTCTTCACGCTATGCTTTATTTACACTGGCAATTTAAAAGCTTCCTATTTCAGTCTTTTAGGGCACAGTATCATTCAGATTCATTCTTTCCTTGTGTGCCCAGAGGTGGGCGGGGGATGGTTGAGAAATGCATTATTTTAAGTGTATATTGGCATGACCTACAGAGAATTGAGTGAGAACCCTTTGAAAAGAGAGGACAGACAAAGCAGATATTTATTCTCCCTGTGAATGCTAAGACAGGGAGGGTAGCGTGTTTAGCCCACTGTTGGCAACCTATTTAGTCACTGCCAGCAATGCATCCTCCAGGATGACAACAGGATTTGTCAGTAGCAGCTGCTTGACAAGTTGAAGCCAGAGAGGCACAAGGAGATAGAATGAAATCACACTGCAGCACAGTCTCCAAAGGCTCAGCACACACACGGGACGCTGTACACTGCGGTGGCCAGGCAAGCATCAAGACGCTTCACAGGCAAGACAGACAAGTCTTCCGAGCTGAGACAGTGTGTCATGTAAAGGAGGAAGCTCCACCACTGAAACTAATTTTTAAAATGTCGTATCTTAGCACTCAAAGCCGTAAAAAGGACACAGGGAGATCCAGCATAGCGAATATCACATTGAAATTTAAAGAACACAAATACACGATTCCTATTTGGAGATGGAGAGAAGAAAAAAAAAGGGAGAGGGAAACTACTTTGGGACAGTATGTGTTATTTAAGGAGCATTCTGTGTACCCCCCTTGTGACCTGTAGTTACAATGTTGCCATTCCCTTAGATCTGTCATGGGAAGATTATCACCATCTCCCCCTCTTAGGGAAGATTGTCACCATCTGCCCGCTCTTATGTTGTTCTTCATGTTCAATGACATGCATCCTTTTATTTTATTTTTTAAACCATATCTCTCCCCAAAACATGCCTGTAAATTCAAAGCACCTCATCCCAGGAAGAGAGGACAGGCAACTGATATGGGGTACTACTCCCTAGTCTAACCACTTGTATAAGCGATTTTTGAGGGAAATTTTGCCCAGATATTGGTTTTCTTCGTGTTCTCTGACTTCAGAATATTTCCCCTAAGTAAAATGAGACCCACATGTACTTCACAGGAAAAGGTAAAGACGTTTACAGCATGTCACAATTTGTGGGGACTCTTGGAGAAAACAGTGTCATTCCTCATATGAGCAATGTGCAAACAAGTATTCGCAGAGTGACTCTCTCATCTGAAAGGGACATGGTATCATGGGAAATAGAGATATTTACATTATTATTGTGTATATATAGCAATCTCATCACCAAGTATTATTACTTAATGTAATAATAGTTGTTTTAAATAATAACTTTAATTATCCCGCATTTTGGAAAGTGGTTGGATCTAGATCCGTACATGGTGGTCCTTCGAGGTGGGGCAATAAAACATTAGGATGTGTATTTTCCTAATATCAGAAAAAATCCATTCTTATTACTTGGATCATAAGTTGATCATAGTACCCCAGTCTGCTTTTTGAATTATAACTGTCAACACCTGTTAATGATATCAGCTAATGGTTTCAACATGACATTTCCTTATTTGCATTTATTATGCACTACTCATAGCCACCCTCCCATTTCCGTCTCTTGCTTTCCTCTTTCTCCTTAATCCCACTGGTTTCTTTCCCTACCTGATAGCTTCTCTTCTACTTTCAGGGATGTTTGTTTGTTTCTACATAAGAGAGAAAAGATGTGATATGTGTCTCTCTCTTTCTGGCTTATTTCAGTTGATGCCCTCTAGTTTCATCCATTTTCCTGCACTTGACGTAATTTCATCTTCTTTATGGCTGAATAGGGTCTGCTACTGACAAATCTTTCCACTGTATCTATGTACATATTTTCTTTACTCATTCATCCATCAACGGGCAGGTAGGCTGATTGCATGACTTAGCTACTGTGAATTGTGATGCAACAAACATGGGTATGCAGGTGTCCTTTTTGTATGCAGACTTTACTTGCTTCAGTTACATGTCCAGGAGTGGTATAGTGGATCATTGGTAGTCCTAGTTTTAGTTTTTGAGGAACATCCATTTTGTTATTTGTGATGACTGAATTAAATTACATTTCCACTAGCAGTGTATAATGGTTTTGTTTTCTCCAATCCTTATCAGTATTTGTTATTTTTGTTGTTGTTGTTGTTGTTGTTATTATTATTATTATTATTATTATTATTATTATTGCCATTCTGACTGTGATGTGAGGGAATCTCAACATAGGTCTGATTTGCATTTTCCTGATGGCTAAAGATATTGAACATTTTTTCATGTATATAATGGCTATTGGTGCTTCTTTGAGATGTGTCTTTTTGGATCATTTCCCATTTATTAATTGGATTATTTGAATTACTTTTTCTTTTGTCATCAAGGTATTTGAATTCTTTATATATTCAGGATATTAATCCTCTGTTGAATGAATAGCAGGCATTTTTTTCCCATTTTGATGATGATTTCCTTTTCTGCAAATAAGTTTTTAATTTGATGTACACCCATTTGTCAATTCTGGCTTCTATTTCCTGGGCTATTAGAATAGACACATAGTACCATGCTGTTTTTTGTTACTATGGCTCTGTAGTGTAATTTGAATTCAGATACTGTGATACTTCCAGCATTTCTCTTTTTGCTCAAGAGTGTTTTAGTGTTTTGACTATTCAGGCCTTTTGTTCTTCAATATAAATTTTAGGATTTTTTTCCTAGTTCTTTGAAGAATGACATTGTTGTTATCATGGGGATTGCATTGAATCTGTAAATCATTATCATTAATATTTCCATTTTGATGATATTAATTCTTCCAATCCATGAACATGAGAGATCTTTCCATCTTTAATATCTTCTTTATTACTTTCTTCATCACTTTATAATTTCCACTGTAGATGTCTTTCACCACCTTGCTTAGATTTATTCCTAGAGGATTTTTAAAAAGACTATTATGAATGGGATTGTTTTCCTGTTTCTTTCTCAATTAGTTCATTATAAGCACATAAAAAAAACTTACTTATTTTTGTATGTGGACTTTGTGTCCTTCTACTGTGCTGAATTGCTTTATCAGTTCTAAAGGTATTTTGGTGAAGTCTGTAGATTTTTCTAAGTATGGAATCATGTCATTACAAGTAGAAATAATTTGATTTCCTCTTTTCCTATTTGTGTCCCTTTATTTTTTTCTCTTGCCTAGTTACTCTGGCTAACATTTCAAGTACAATATTGAATAAGAGTGTTGAGGGTGAGCACTCTTATCTTGTTTCTGAATTTAAAGAAAATGCTCTTTTTCCCCATTCTATATGATATCCTCTATGTGTTTGTCAAATATAGCCCTTATTATGGCGAGGTAGCCTTGTAGTTTAGTCACAGCTTTTACCATGATAGATGTTAAAGTTTGCTAGAGGATTTTTTTTTCTGCATGTACTGATATAATTTTGTGATTTTTATCCTTGATTCTATTTGTGTGCTGTACCATTTGCATATGTCAAACCATTTTTGCATCCTTAGAATGAAATAAACTTAATCATGATGTATAATCTTTTTAATGTCCCACTAAATTCAATTTGCAAGTATTTTATTGAGATATTTGCTCATTCATTCATCAAGGCTATTGGTCTACAGTTTTCTTTTTGTCGCAACCTTAATATGTTTTGGTATTAGGATGATACTGGATTCATAGAATAAGTTTTGGAGAGTTCTTTCCATTTCTATCTTGTGAAATACTTGGAGAAATATCATTCTTAGTTTTTCTTTAAAATCTGATAAAATTCACAGTGTAACAGTCTAGCACTGGACTTTCTTTGTTGGGAGAATTTTCATTACTGCTTCAATCTCACTGCTTATTGTTAATCTATTCAGGGTTTTTATATCCTCTTAGTTATATTTTGGTACGTCACATATGCCCAGAAATTTGTTCATTTCCTCTAGAGTTTCTGCTTTATTTGCATATAGAGTGTCAAAAATATTCTTTAATGATCCTCTATATTTCAATGTAATCCATTATAATATCCCCTTTCATCTCTAATATTATCAATTTGGGTTTTCTATCACTTTGATTGATTTAGCTAAACATTTGTCAATTTTTTTTTCTTGAAGAACGAGCTCTTCACTTCATTCATCCTTTGTATTATTTTAGTCTCTATTTTACTTATTTCTATTCTGATCTTTATCATTTCTTTACTACTACTGATTTGGGATTTAGTTTGTTCTTGTGTTTTTTTTCTCTAAGATCTGGAGATATATCATTAGTTTATTTTTTAAGGTCTCTTTTTATTTTTTACATATAGGTACTCATAGACATAATGTGCTCTCTCAGCACTGTTCTTGCTGTATAAACAGGTGGTGATATGTTGTGTTTCCAATGTCATTTGACTCTAGAGATTTTTACATCCCCCCGATATCTTCAATAACTCTATATTCATTAAAAAGTATGATTCAATTTCAATGTGTTTCCATAATTACTGTAGTTTTCTCTTGCTATTGATGTCAGTTTCACTCCATTATTATCTTATAAGATGCAATAAATTAATTATTTTTTATTTAAGACTTGTTTTATGGTCTTATATAGGATCGATTTGGAAAAAGTTCTTTATGTTGATTAAAAGAATGTGTATTCTGCAGCTATTGTATAGAATATTATGTAAATGCCTGTTACATCCATTTGATTCATAGTGTAATTTAACTCTGATTTTTATTTGATGATTTTTGTCTGGATAATCTATCTGTTGGTTTCCCACTATCTTTCCCTTTATGTTCAGTATTATTTGCCTTATAAAATTGCATCCTCCAAATTCAGCACATATACATTTACAATCATAATTTCTTGAGGAATTGTTCCCATTTGTAAAGTGTAATGACTTTTATAATAGATTTTGACTTGAAGTCTGTTTAGGTGGATAGAAGAATAACCGCTTCTACTTTGTTTTTAAAATATTATTTTCCTTCTTTTTACTTTCAGTCTGTGTATATATTCATTTATTAAGTAAATTTCTTGCAGCAGTATATTGTTGAGTTTTGTATTTTCAGTCTAATCAGTGAGACTATACCTCTTAATTGGAGAATTAAGACCATCTAAATTTAGGGTTATTATTGAAAAGTTTGTACTTTGTTGTTTTTCTTCTTATCTTTTTGAATATTCTATGTTCTATTTTTAATCTTAGGGTTTTGATGACTTACTGTATTGATAATGTTTGATTCTTTTCTAGTTCTCATTTGATTATTTACTCTCACTTTTTACTGATTTTAATTGTACATATTAATTAAACAGGTGGTGCATTTCATTGTGACATATCTGTACATGCCTAAAAGAAATTGGATCCATCTAACTACCAAACATCTCCTCTACCCTCCCCATTGATCTCCTACCTATACCTTAGTGATTTTTTTCTATTTTTATGAAATTCTTCCTCCCTCCTTCTCTCCCTCCTTCCTTCCTTCCTTCTTTCTTTCTTTCTTTCTTTCTTTCTTTCTTTCTTTCTTTCTTTCTTTCTTTCTTTCTTTCTTTCTCCTCTCTCTCCCTCTTCCTTCCTTCCTTCCTTCCCTCTCTCTCTCTCTCTCCCCCTTCCTTCCTTCCTTCCTTCCTTCCTTCTTTCTTTCTTTCTTTCTTTCTTTCTTTCTTTCTTTCTTTCTTTCTTTCTTTCTTTCTTTCTTTCTCCTCTCTCTCCCTCTTCCTTCCTTCCTTCCTTCCCTCTCTCTCTCTCTCTCCCCTTCCTTCCTTCCTTTCTTTCTTTCTTTCTTTCTTTCTTTCTTTCTTTCTTTCTTTCTTTCTTTCTTTCTTTCTTTCTCATATGCTTGTATGCTTGTCTCTCTGAGTCTGAGTTATTTCACTTAACATTATGGTCTCCTCTTCCACTTATTTTCCAGAAAATTACATAATTCCATCTTTCTTTATAGATGAATATAATTCTATTATATATGTGTATACATGTGTGAGTGTATATATATATATATATATATATGTATTTACACACATGTATATGTATGTATATATCACATTTTTTTTATCCTTTTATTTACAAACACCTAGACTGACTATTGCGAATTATGCTGCAATAAACATGGGTATGGTATGTAGGTGTCTCTATGGTGACTTTAGTTCTTTTGAGTAAAGCAAGTAGTGGTATAGCTAGATCAAATGGCAGTTCTTTTTTGGTTTTTGAGGACTCTGTACAGTTCACTTTCCCATTTATTGTTTTTTTTTTCTATTTTGGTGTTGAGATTTGTTAATTCTTTATATATTCTGGGTATTAATCCTCTCTTAGAAGAGTGGCTGGCAAGGGTTTTTTCTCATTCTCTAGGCTGTCTCTTAACTCTGTTAATTATTTGCCATGCAGAAGCTTTTAAACTTATGACATACATTTATTGATTTTAGCTCTTATTTCCTGAGGTACAGAAATTCTGTTTAGGAGTTCATTGCCTGTGCCATACATTGAATTTCTTTTTTTTTCTTCTGAAAGTTGCAATTTCTGTTCTTATACTTAGATCTTTGACACCTTTTGTGTTGAGCTTTGTGCAGGGTGAGATATAGAGTTCTAGTTTCATTCTTATACATCTGAGTATCAACTTTTTTGAGAGCAATTTGTTGAAGAGGCTCCTTTTTCGCAATACATTTTTAGCACATTTGTCAAGAATCAGATGAGTGTATCTGTGTTTGTCTGTCTTTGTCTTCTACTCTATTCCATTGGTCTGTTTCTGTTTCTATACTAGTGTCTTGCTGTTTTTGTTTCTATGCACTCTACTTTTATTTGAAATCAGGAATTGTGATGCCTTTAAGCATTGCTCTTTTTGCTCAAGAGTAATTTAGCTCTTCTGAGTCTTTTGTTCTTCTATGTGATTTTTTTTCCAGTTCTTTAAGTAATACTATTGATATTCTGGTGGGGACTGCATTGATTCTATAGATAACCTTTGGTAATATGATCATTTTAACAATATTAATCCTGCCTATTCATGAACATAAGAGGTCTTTACATCTTCTAGTATCTACTACATTTCTTTACTCAATGTCCTAAAATTTTCATTGTAGAGATCTTCCACCATACAAACTGGAAAGGAAGAAGTCAAACTATATCTGCAGATAATATTTTATTATTATTTTTATTTATTTATATGTGACAGCGGAATGCAGATAATGTTATCCTCTATCTCCATGACCATAAAAGTTCCACCAGAAGATTTCTAGGGCTGATGAGAAAACTCAGTGATGTTTCAGGATATAAAATCAACCTGCAGAAATCAATATTCTCTCTATACACAATTAATGAATCTTCTGAGAAAGAAATGAAGATAATTATTCCATTAAAGGTTGCTTATCTACTGTTCTAGTGAGATTTGTTCTTTTCATGCTCATGTAATGGTGTTTATCTTTCTTCCTCTTCTGGGTATAGGAGTCCCTCATGTATATTCTGGAATGTTGGTTTAGTGGTCATGAAATCCCTTAGTTTTTGCTTATCTTGGAAGGTCTGCATTCCTTCTTTGACTCTGAAGATTAACTTTCCTGGGTATAATAATTGGAGTTGACAGTTGTTTTCTTTCAGGATTGAAATACGTCATTCCATACCATCTTGGAATTTTAGGCTTCTGCTGAGAAATCTTCTGTTATTCTAAAGGACTTGCCTTTAATTATGGCTTGGTGCTTCTCTCTTCCAGCTTTTCATTTTTGTTTGTTCTGTATTTAGGCAGTTTAATCAAATGTTATGGAGAAGTTCTTTTCTTGTCCTGTGTATTTGGGGTTCTAAATGATCCTGTACCTGAATGTCCAATTCTTCCCAAATGTTGGGAACTTTCTGCTCTTATTTCCCTGAATATATTCTGTATACCTTCAGACTCTATCTCTTCTCCTTCACTATTCTTTTTTTTTCCACTTGATAAAAATTTTGGTTCTTTTTTTGGTTTTGTTTAAATTAGTTACACATGACAATACAATGATCTTGAAATCTCATACATTTGAATTAGATGGGGTGTAATTTCTCATTTTGCTGAATGTACAGGTTGCAGAATTACATTGGTCATGCAGTCACATATATACATTCTCCTTCACTATTCTGATTGTGCATGTTTTTGGTCTTTTAATGGTATTTTAGATATCTTGTATGTTTTGTTCATTCTTTCTAAGATTTTTCTTTATTATTGTCTGAAGGTAATAATTTGTCAGTCTTGTTTTCAAGACCTAATTTTAGTTCTTTTGTGTGATATTGGTGATGATTTCAATTGAGTTTTTTTCAATCTGACTTATTCAAATTTTGATTTTCAAGATCTCTGTATCTTTAAGGAATCACTCACTCATTTATATCCTACATTGTCTTCCTTAATTCATTCACCTACTTATTTTTTATCTTCTTGAATTTTCAGTTTTCTTAAAAATACTCTTTTCAGTTCTTTGTCATTTCATCTACTTTGATATCTTAAAATTTAGTTACTAGAGCTATGAACCTTACTTAAGTATCACGTTGCTTCTTTTTTTCACATTTCTTGTGTTTCTATGTTGAGATTTGTCATCTGTTGAGATGAGTGTCTCTTCCACTTTTCCGTGAGGGCCTTCCTATTAAGCAGCCTTCTCTTAATGATGTACCCTGGGATATTGATTTGTTGTGTAATGTTGAAATGGACTTCATAGTGTAGCTTCCCTGAAGCTATTTTGCTGTGATTAGTGGGTTTTGACACAATGCATGCCGCACCAGTCATGGAGGACATGCTTTCTTTGTAGGTCTCACAAGAGTTAGGACCTTCTGGTAGTTCAGACAGATGTATTGTAGGCTGTGGAGTATATGAGATACATCATCTGCTCCTACTCTTTCAGCCTCCTCATTAATGTGTAGGGTGAAAGGGTAGGGAAGTAACTAATAGGTAGGCTTGGGGTCCACCAAATTTGTGTTATTTCTTTCTGCTGTTGCTATTAAGAGGGGGCAGGGGTGAGTGGTGAGAGTTCAGGCAACCTGTAGGCATATATATTTGGAAAAAAGTGATAAGTGGGGGTTTTATCTCCCCTGTTTTATTTTTATTATACAGTACTGAGAATTCAATCTAGAATAGCACACGTACTAGGCAACCACTCTTCACTGAGCAATCTCCCAAGGCTTTTCCAATTTTTTTTTTTAAATTTGAGACAGAATAGAAACTGGTTTAAAACTTCCTATTTTAATCAGCCTCTATCACTGTGAACAAAATACCTCACAACAAAAACTTAAGGAGGAAAATTTTATTTTGGGCTCGTAGTTTCTGAAGTTCAGTCCATGGTTGGCCAATTTCATTGTTGTGTGACCCATGTAAGGAATACTTTCATGACAGAAAAGCATGGTGGAGGATTATTTTCAACTCATGACAGCTGGGGAAAAGAGGGAAGAAGGGGGAGAGAGATAAAGATAGAGAGAGATAAATAGACCAGGGACAAGATATAATACTTAAGGGCATAGCCCCCACTAACTGCTTTCTCCAGCCACAACCCACCAGCATATAGTTACCCCCCTGTAGTCCATTCAAATTATTAAACCATTAAATGATTAATCTACTGACAAATTTATAGCTCTCATAATTGAATCATTTTGCCTCAGAGCGTCACCACATTAGATATCATTTTTCCAACATATGAACTTTTATGGGATACTTCACATTCAAACCATAACACTTGCAATTATCCTACCTTAGGCATCTGAGTGGCTGGGATTACATACTACATCTTGGCTTATTCTCCTGTTCTTAAAGTTGAGGTACCCATCAAGATTTGAGTGGGGCTAGGTTATACCAGAGTAAACTGCAACTTATGCCATCATGCTCCAGGTGCTGGGCTTGATTCTGACACTACACAGAATAAAACAAGCAACATAATAAAACAACAAAAAAGCAAACAAATATATGATAAAATGAATAAAAAATAATGAGAAATAAAAGATAGTAATAGTGAAATATAGATATATGATGGTGGGGGAAAAGTAAAAAAATTTCGCTATTTGTCTTCTAAGTTTTCTAAAGTTGATGTCCACCAGTTATGGGAGTGATAGTGAGTTATAGCTGCAGCCTGTTGTGATACTCTCAGCTCTAATCAAACAAGCTGGTTTTTCCCTCATTTCTTGGCCATGTAAGACAAAGGAATGTTGATCTGTCCAGGCCTGTATTCTCTCTGAATATTCTTAGTATGTACACTAGGGGCATGGCATATGTCAGAGCCATAGTGAGCTTTTCTCATCATCTAAGCTTTGGTGGATTATGGACCATGCTGGGCAGGATTGTACTCATTCCAGAGGTTTTTAAATGGTATGCTCAATAGATTTTCAACTTTTAAAACCCTTTTCACAACCAAGTTTCTGTTGTACATGTACCACCTTGGTTGGGCATATATTCAGATTGGATGTTTTCAGTCTTTGTGAGAGTGTGGCAAGCTGTGACATGTCCCCTGAATGTCTCAGAGGGTAGGGTAGGGGGAACCAAACCACCAAATAGAAGTATAGTAATTGAGTGATTTACTAACTTTGGTCCTGGCACTTTCAGACCCCTCCTCCCACCAAATAAACCACCTGTGACTGATGGTATTGAAACCAAGTCCTTGTCCCAGAGCTGTGGAGTGGCAGACAGGGTCAGCTGGAATGCAGGGAGTGAGCATTGTTCATGGCCCCTAGAGTAGCACATTTAGGCAGCAACCCCATTGGGGTCCCCTCTTACCCCTGTGAGAATTCTATATCTATGTTTTATAAAAAGGAATATATTTTAAAGGGTCAGGAGTGATGTCCCTGCTATAATCAGCCCCAAATTTGAGTTCCAGAGGAGAGGAGGAGTAGAGGATGGATTCTACTATCCTAATTTAATGATAGATGGGGAACAATGGACTTAGTGTCTTAAGCTTCAATTAAAATGATGAGATCCATGGGTTTTTTTTTTGTTTTTGTTTTTTTTTACTTTAAGGAAACTGGCAGGGTTGGAAATAGAGGTGATGGGACCCACCTCTTGTGTGTGGGAACACACGAGGGATAAGGATAGAGTTTAGATCCTAAAATGTGCTTAAGGACTCAAACATTCCCAATAGCCTTATCTATGAATCCTAATGAAACAATTTGGGTTCACAGGAGCATAAGCAATGGGTGTACTGGGGTTCTGCAGTGCACATGAGAAACACAGACCACCTGGCTCACGCTCTGGGGATTAGTGCCTAGAGTAGCACATTTGGCAGCTTTCCCAAACACCTCGGTTCAGATTGAGATTTCATCTTGTATGATCTTGTATGATCCAAGATGCAATGGGTCAGGGTACCCTTTACCATTGGGTCAAGTCAGTCTGAAGGTAAAAGAAGAATTTGAACCTGTGAGGCAACCTGGTTCTTGTTTTACCTGGAGAAGCCGAAGGAGAACTTGACTAATTCCCCTGTCAGAGACAAAGGGAATTGATCGCACCTCCTCCAGTAAGCGTGTCTCCTGTGTCTTTAGACTGGTGAACATGCTAACCACTTTTAACTGGCCAACAGGTGCCCAGTATTTGTTGATAGAGACAGAAACAGACTTTTTTTTTTTAAAGCAAGTATAGAACTTCAGACAAAAAGCAATAGCAATAAAATTGGTCCATTTCAGTCACCTGTCCAAAGAGTGCTTCACCTTGGGTACCAAAACATAAAACTGGAATTTCAGATGAAACTCAATTCTCCACTTCTGTTGGTGGGTGGAGTCTGTAAACTACAGGCCTCTGTAGTTAAGAAAGCCCATTTTAGCAGTAGCCGCTAATCCCAGTCAAAGCATATTTTTGTCAGCTCTGAGGGTCTCAGCCAGCAAAGCCTGATTCTTTTCCACTACATTGAGTGGCAAGAGGCAGCTGTCAGTGTGGTTCCTCTTAATTCGAGTCATGCCCTCCAATGTTGCAATAGACCCCAGCAACTCACTGACAACTTATTTCCAGGTTCTTGTCTCACAAATCCAAAGGTTGAAATTCAAGGAATAATGGAAAGACAAGAGTGAAAAGAATAGGATTTATTCAAGTGTGAAGAATAGGAACAGAAAGGTGCAAGAGGGAAACCTGGTAGAGGTTGCCTCCTGAGTATGCTAATTACTTGGATCAATATGCTTTTAGTCCAAATTTATGCTAATCAGGGAGTGGCAATGTGCTAATGCAATTGGTTAGCTGTGTAATCCCATTCAGGTCTGCACTACTTCTGTTTTTCCCTCTGCTCATGGGGAAGCAGGAGATTGAGATCAACGGATGGAGGATGCTTGGGGTGACAGGTTACGGCACTGTGTGAAGTCTTGGCTGTCTCCTGTGGCCTTTTTCTACCTAATTAATATTGTGGGGTTTCCATGGGGACACTGAATTGTGATTATTCTTAGTTCTCTCATCACCGGAGCAGGTCCTAACAATAGGACTCTTCTTAAGATGGTTCCTGGTTAGAGCAGTACTCGGAGAGTTTGATGAGAGGTATAATGCATTTCTTTTGCAAAGCTAGTTTATTGTGTAAGAGAAGTCACTTTTTGACCAAGTCCTGCAATTGGATCTAAAGCCCTTGTAAGAACCATGGATTTCTCTAGTAGTGAGGACTGCCAGATGGGTCATTTGTACTTTCCAGATTATCTTATGCTTGCTCTGGCGAGTTACCCACCCCTGGCCTGCGAGCCAGGGTTGAAGTTAAGAATTGCTTTGTACTTTTCTTTGGGTTGCCTTTCTAATTCTCCATGGCTTTGGGTTTCCTGTCACTTCTTTATTGGTTCTCAGAGTTCTTGGTTGCTGTTGTTGTTTCCCATGGAATATATTTTCCCCTTTGTTGCCCTGACTCTTGTCTGTCGTAGTGTCTCATGAAGTTTACTTCAATTCCCCCATCCTCACCACTCCATAGACATGATTTCATTGGTTAGCCTCTATCCCAAACAACTACGCTTCCAATATAGCATATGAATGACTGAGAAAGTATTGGGAGTTGACAGACATTTAATCTACCCCTGTTTGAAATTAGCATCCTTTTTTTATATTACACATCTTAACCTTGAGGTATATTATTTCCCTTTTCTAAGTCTCAGACTTGGATAACATATATTTTGTGTCTAATATCTAAACATCTCAAGATTGATTTTGATTTAGTTTTTTATACCAGTGATTGAACCCAGAAGCCCTTAACCACTGAGCCATGTCCCCAATCCTTTTTAATTCTTTTTTTTTTTTTTTAATTTGGAGATACGGTCTCGTTAAATTGCTTAAGACCTCAATAAATTACTGAGGCTGGCTTGGAACTTGTGATCCTTCTGCCTCAGCCTCCTAAGCTGCTGAGATTCTAGGCCTGCACCACAGTGCCTGGCTTGACTCATTTTAATTATCCTAATTATTCATTCTTTTACACCATCAGGATAAAAGCATTGTTTTTCCTACTGCAAAAACCCACCATCCTGAAAGAACTAAAAGCAAACAAACAACAAAAACAAAACTTTATTCAATGATAGCTGTTTGTGCAGTTCAAAAGCTGTTCACTTCCTGCTTTTAGGGACTGCCACCTTCTTCTTCTTTTTATTTTTTATTTTGGTTCAGAATTCTTGTGTGTGTGTTTAGGTAGAAATGTTTATCTGTACAATAGAATCATTAATAGCGTTCATTTTTTAGAAACATTTCTTTTGACATTAATTTTACTGCTTTTGACCACAAAAGTAGCTTTTAAAAAATACTGTCTGTTACTTCTTTTCTTTTTTTTTTTTTATTGGTTGTTCAAAACATTACAATCTAAGGGAAATAATCCTCCTGTTTCTTCTTAGAGTGAAATACCACCTCTGTTATTAAAATCAGGATAACAGTTCTAACAAAATCTTAGTACATTTAAAAGCACCTTCATTCATCTGTTCCAGCGTTATTTAAGTAGAAGTGCTAAATATACTTGTCTTTTTTTTTTTTCTCAGTGGAAAATAATTTAGCCTCCAAACAGAGACAATCTGTTTTTCAAGCCTTATAGTATTGGGCTGATAAGTTAATTACTAGGAGAATATTGAACTTAACATCATAAAAAAGGTTCTTGAGTGTAACTTAAGAGCAGGGCTAACCCTAGACTTACTTTTAAAATTTCCCTAGCTGCCTTCTTATTTGCTCTTTCCCTTTAGTATCTCCTACCTGCCCTTCCCATCTGCCTGATTGCCCCTTAGAAGGCTGGATCATCTGGAAGACTTCACTGCTGGCCTAGAAGCCCTACTTATATAGCTTCTGGAGCCTCAGAGAGAGAGAAGTTAAATGTTATTAGTCAAAAAATCACAGTCATAATTAGAATTTCATGTTAGTAATGGGGAGAGAGGGTATCAAAGCCGGTCAATGGGGAGGGCATATTTAAGCCTAGAGAAACCTTCAAATCATAGGTGGTTAGAAATTGCTTACTCTTCTTTTCAGGCGTGAATTTAAATACCAATTTAAATTTAAATGTTTTTTACCCTTAGATGAAGTTTAAAAACATTTTTTACAACATACTGAATTTCCTAAGGTATCCAAGGACCTTAAGAATTGCCTAGTCTAATCTCTTTCTCATATAACAGAATCATAATTAAAAGAAGGGATTTTAAAACTTCTAATAGTATTTTTATAAAAAAAAAGAAAGCTAGGAAATTCTAAATGCATTTATTGAATACAGCTTTATACACAAATAAAAGCATGATTCTAAGGATGGCTGTTATGGAAATGTCCAGGATGGCATGGTAAAGAAAAACAGAACTCTAGAAATGGAATATGTATTCAGAACTTGCAAATAGATTTTAATATCAGGTCATAAAACCTTGGGAAAAAAAGTCAGTGAATAACTATGACAAGAAAATAACAATGAGTTCAGGAATCCGTTATAAGAGGACACGAATGAACAAAATCAAATTTTGGTACAAAGAAAGGACAGTACAGAAATAAAGTAATTGGAGATGTGCACAGAAAAACTACCCAAGAGACATAAACAGATCTAAGTAAGGATAAAAATCAACTATACAGATCTTAATAACTCTTATTGTCAATGAAAGTAGAGTCCCAAAAGAGAGACTGGGAAGTTGAACAATTCATTGGCTGGCAATAGAAGAAAATAAAATGTGAAAACAGCTAGATAGGGACTTAGATGTTATTTTAAAGTTAATGCACTGTGAAAAGGAGCAGAGAAATGAACATCCCCAGCATTGCTGTAATAACCAAAGTTCAGAAAAGTTGGTAAGAAAATTCAATGCCTCTTTTTCATATTCTATACACAGAGGAGACAATCTGCCAAGAAATCTTTATTGTAGGTTCAACATGGAACTTTAAAAATCAGATGAACCAGAAAACATCATTAGCAAGAAGAGGAAAAAAATACATGATTATGTTATAGGCTCTTTCTTTTAAGTGAAAGAAGGAAAAATATAACAAGTCAGAAATACAATGCTTTCTAAATGCTGCCGGGGACACAGTGCCTTCTTTTGAAACATTGTGTTTCTTTCTCCTTACATCATTTTTATATTTCAAGGGGTCATAGTTCCATTGCCCCACTTCTATCTCTCCTGTAAGTTTTGACCTTGGCTTCTTCCATTTCCCACTCACCCAGTACCACACTGCCAGAAGATCATTATTTCTCTGACCTACTTTGTTGAGAAAATTGAGAGCTCCAGGCTTGAATTCAATCAACTGCCTGCCCCACCATAATCAATTTACTCATTTCCATCCCAGCCTTCCCTCCAATACTCTAGTATCTGCTGGTGGGATGGGCTTCCTGCTTTTTATCTCACCATCTTCTCCTTTACCTTTAAACTGCACTCTTTTACATATACAGTAAGGACTCTGAGTCAGTAGAAAGATCAAGAAGGCCTTAGGGTGCTCCTCAGCTTCAATAAACTTTAGAAAGCTTTTTCCCCAGGTCAGATTCTAGATTCCTGACCTCCCCTTTCTTAGATTTGCACTTTAGAAAACTTGTAATTGCAAATATTTTGTCTTTTTGAGATGTAAATTTTTTCAAAAGCTTCTTTTAAGTTTCTTAAGAACCTGGAACCCATTATTTTGAAATGCAATCTTTATAAAAATCAGAGACCCTATTTTCTATTTTCTTTGGGAGCCTAACTTTGGAGTGCTGTGCTTCAAGTTGCAAAACAACCTTACATCTTAAAGATATTAGTTTACTTTTTCTTTGAGTTAAAGGATCCATTCAGAGAGCATAGAATTGACTCAACCCACATCTTCAAAATTCCCTATCCCTTTATTTTCTTGGAACTGAACTCAGACTCTCTTTCCATAACAGTTGCCTTGAATAAAACTTTTCTTTCCTTTTTAACTTGGTGCACTGCAATTTTTGCTTGGACAAGATAATCTCATTTTTTCCCCCAATAATGGATATCCCTTGTGGTCTATGGGGTCATTTCTTCTACCGTCATCATATCTAGCTATTCAATGCTCCTACAACCTCTCTCCAGTCCTCTAATTACCAATGTGCTTTTTTCCTCTGAACCAAGTTAATTGAAAGATTGAAGCCAGTAATTCAGGCAGTCAGTATAGATAGGTAAATCGGGTCAGGTTAAGGTAGCCAATTTGAGTGAATCTGGGAAGTTGGAGACTGCCCCCTGAGGGATTGAAATGCCTTCAGAGCCCTTCCTCCACCCTTATCAAGAAACTGCCCCTGCTCCAACTTGTTGCAAAGGTAACCTGTCCCAAGAATTCCCCCTCCCTACAGGGAGCTATAAGGTTGTTAATTAATGTGTCCTGGACTGATCCATCCTGCCCTTCCCCCTTCAGCCCACCTGCTTCCCACTTTTTTGGACATCCCACCAAGCATTCCTGGGTCTACTCACATAAGAAGGAGAGAGATAAGGGGGAAGAGAGCAAGAGGAATCCTAAGACCTATAAAAAGGCAGAACACTCTTGCTTCTGGGCATATCAAGATACCAGCTATGGCCCCCTTCTCCCTTTTGGGAGAAGTCTATGTTAACCCTTTTAAAATAAACCCTGCTTTATATGCTTGCCTCGCCTGCTTCTCTAATGTTCAAACTTCAACGTGTGGGGGAGCGGAACTAGTCACTGATAACCAGCGGTGTCAAGATGACACATATTCATTGTTCAATTTAATTTTCTTAACTACCACTTATATCTCAAAT
Source organism: Urocitellus parryii (assembly GCF_045843805.1). NCBI lineage: Eukaryota > Metazoa > Chordata > Mammalia > Rodentia > Sciuridae > Urocitellus > Urocitellus parryii. The sequence continues at coordinate 128,302,011 of NC_135539.1, read as the reverse complement.
TACTGCGTCTTTGCATTCCACTGTAACTTTTCTAGCTATTAATAACCACAAACTAAAAACTGTCAGGTCTAATAAATATATGGTCCTCACCTGAACTCTATGCAGCTTTGCCATTGTTGGCTACTTCTTCCTCTTGAAATTCTGTCTTCTTTTGGCTTCTGTGACAACACACATACCCTGGCTCTCTTTCTTCCCCTCAGACATTACTTCTTGACCTCCTTTCTTAGATTATACTTTCTAGTCATTGTGTCATTCCTAATCTTTCTCTTCCCCTTCTGTGACATTCATTCTCTGAGGAAAAAGAAAGAAAGAAAGAAAGAAAGAAAAGTCTTACTAACATCCAACAAAACTGATAGCACAGGCACTTCTTCTGACTTCCCAAAATCCAGTATCTAACATCTTAGGGGACATCCTCATTGGACTTTAAATTAGATTCCTAAACTACATATGCCCATCATCAAATACCCACTTCTTCCCTAGGTGTTTCTTTTTCCCCCTTTAATATTTTACCTGTGAAAATACCACCAAAATTCACCTGGTCTTTCAAGTCCAAGACCTTTTTTACACCCACTTCTTCCTTAATCTGCATGTTTAAATAATTACCATGTCTTGCCTCTAAAAACCGTGGTAACAACCAACCATCTTCTTTCTGTTCCTAATGACATTGACTAAAGTTGAGATATTTATCTTTTGCCTGATCTATTACTACTAGAAAGTTCTACCAAAAGCTCAGCCCTTGTCTCTGATGCTGATCCCATAATAAGGACAATGTTTTGAGAAAAAGGAAAATGTTTTATTGCTTTGTCAGCAAAAGAGAAAGGCAATAGACTCATGTCACAGAGACTGCCATTGCAACATCCAGGAAGTTAAAAAGGTGGATACAAAGGCTTTTTTTTCCAAGTTTCACTAACAGTGTATCTAATTAACCTTCAACTTGTATCTTTGAAAGCGTTGCTTCAGTTTCTGGGTCTGTAGTTCCTTTACTCTTGGAGAGAGTAAAGTAAAGGACAGACAACATGGCTTTAGACAGGAAAAACATTAATCCTGCTTCCCCCACTTGTGAAGGGGAAGAGGGAGAAGAGGAAAGGAAAAAGTATCAGTTTTAGAATAAGCCACCAAGGGTCAAGCAGCAAGGTTTATATTCAAAGCACAAAGTCGGCCTGTTACTACACCTATTCACATTGTTTTATCCTTTTCCTAAGTTTTCCTCCTCTCTTGCAACAAAGTGATCTATGAATGTATTAATCTGACTTTATCCAGTTCCAGTTGTTTCAATGATAAAGTAAAGAGCAAGTTCCTAAGCAGGCAGAGAATGTACCTGTGACCTGGGTCATGCTATTCTCCTAAATTATATCAGCCATTGTTCTTTTTTCCTGCAGTTTAACAATATTGAAACATTTGTTCCTCAAACAGCTCAGTTATTTCCTCACACATTGTCACAGAATTATCTATTATTTGTTAAGACACAGCTCAGATATTGTAGCCAGTGGGAATTTTATTCCTAGCTAGCTACACCTTCTCACATTTGGTGACGATTTGCTCAGTGCCAGACACAAGTAGGACATCAAGAAGGCAAATTAAATTAACAGAACTTTGAGATTTTAGTAATATAGTGTACCTGGGGAAATCTATATTTATATTTATTTGGAATCACTGAAATACCAATTATGAAAACTAAAGGGGAAAAACAGATATATGAAATTTAGGATGATTTTTTTTTTAATAATTTTTTTTCCAAGTTGGGAAGATACATGATATATCTGGGCTTGACAGAGATCTTAATGCTGAAAAGTGGCTTTGGAGTAAGTGCACATCTAAATTCTGTCAGAATGCAGATTGTATCTTATACCATCAATATTTTTACATGGTCACACAAGTTTTTCAATTCCAGCTACAGCTAATTTAATAAGAAAATACAGAGGTTCTCTCTTTCTCTCTTTGTCTCACTCTCTCTCTCTGAAGGGCAGATCAAGGAAGTTCTAATATACATTTTACATATACATTTTTGCTTTGCAATAAAACTTTTCCAGATTACCTCACCTTGTAAATTTAGTTTAACTTTTGGGATCAGTCAGGTTTTCTCTGGCAAGAAAATAGATAATGGCATGACCGTGAGTTTATAATAATTAGATCATGTTGTGGGTTGGCAGATGCTAATTAATTGAAGTGAAAGCTGAGGTTACAGTGATCTATATCCAATTCTGTGACAGTGCATAAAAATACACCCTTTAATAACATTTGCTGAATACATACCATGCACTTTGTCCTCTTCGAAACACTTTACAAGAATTAATGTACCGTAGTCCATATGACAGTCCCTTGAGACAGTTGTGTTTTTTTTTTTCCCCTAAAGAAACAGAAAAATAGAAAGTTTTAGTAATCTGTTTAGGGTCATACAAATAGAAAGTACAAGTAGTTTAGCACTAAAACACAAGTCATTTATTTTAAAATTAATAGCATATAATGTTCTAGTATTGTTTTAATTATACTTCCCATTATAGTATTCAAACATTAATAATATATGTACTATAAATAATTACTTTGAATTTGAAGGGCTCAAAGAATTTATCTTGTTTTTATGAAATTTATATTTTTTCATAATATGCATTCTTACCCTCTTTTCCTATTATTTCTGCTTCATATATGCACATTTCAAATGTTGACTTATACCAATGGTATAATTATTTATTACTTTAATATTTATTATCTGTACTCATTTATTCTAAGACTTTTGTAAATATTAACTTATTTAACTCTTATGACATATCTATTGACATTTTTATCATCCCCATTTCAAAGGTAAGAAGATGGAGGTACAGCAAGGTTAAAATATTCTCCAGGTCCCAGAAAGAGCAACTGATAAAGCTGAGATTCAGACTTAGGCAGTTCCAATAGGCTCAAGAACCCATGCTCCTTATTATTAGGTGATGGTGATTGCTTGATAGTGCTGAAAATCAGTCTTTTACATTGCACATAACCTCCTTAAGCACAAGGAGGTCTCTGGTTCACATTTTTCTTCTACTATTACCTTGAAGGTGTTTAAAAAGCTGTAGAATGAAGTTACTCTAGTTTTATAGCTGGAAAACTCAGATACAGATGCAAATGAAAATAATCAGGGCTTTCAGAAGCACAGTTTAACTTTTCTTGAAACTTCAATAGTTGCAAATCTTTAGCTAAAATTCTGTTGCCTCCACCAACATTCCCTATGAAAACTGTTTAGAAGCTTTTGGTGAACAAATGTGCTAGGGGCCACAGCAAAAGTATTATGATACATGGCACCTTTGGTTAAGGTGACTGTCAGCTAGCCACTGAGATGATATGATTATGTTAAGATTTACATTCATATGGAAATTGGACTCCTGCTGTTCACCTGGGCCTGCTAGGGACTCATGTTACAGGACTCCCGGAGAGTTCCCATTGGTTGGGGAAGGATAGTAGGAGGGAATTTCCGGGGAGGTGTGGGGGGGGCGGTTCCGGTAGACGACAGGTGTGTGGACCAGCTTGCTAGCAGGGCGCACACGGGGCACTGGCGGCCTTTTTAAAAATAAAACTTTGTTCCTGCTTGAGTGGCTTGTGATTCTGTGCCCAGCCAGGTTGCGGCACAAATGGATGTTAGTAATTCTCTTTGTAGAAAAATGCCAGTTTGGATACCCAGAGGATTTGCCAAGTTTCTCACACCCAAGTCATCACCCTGAACTAATGGGGACATTGATAATAATCATTGAATCCTGACTGCTTATACGTGTTGTAGCCTTGCCTATATAACACCCTGTGAATTATTTAATGTGCATTTTTGCTACAAAATAATTTCAGCAACTGTAGAGCAGTCATTGATTTTTATCTCCATTTTATATACTAGAAACAAGGACAGAGAAATTAAACAGTGTTGTTAATTTCAGAAGCTAACACCTTTTGCTAGGAGGTAAGTGGAGGAGCTAGGATACCAGTTCATTAATCAGGTTTCATTCTTCTGGATTTGACTCTGTTGCCACCCTAAACTTTGCCAGCAGTCAACTTTGAAATGCTTTTATTATTAACATTTTCTGTTGTTTTTCCAGTATAAAAGCTGTGAATCCTCTAAAGAAATCACGTTGTAAGGACATGTCAAGAGCAGTGGAAGACAATACTTTATTTACTGAGGCCACATTTTATAACATTTTCCCATGGAATGTTAAACTTAGATCTACATACACATATATGTACATATACATATGAATGCTTTGAAATTTCACCACAGACACTAAGAACATCATGACTAGGGTAAAGGGATGTTACAGACCAAAGAACTTAGAATGTAACTTTTAGTTGCACAAAAAACAAGATAGCTGTTGATTAGAAAAATCTCTGTGTGTGTGTGTGTGTGTGTGTGTGTGTGTGTGTGTGGTGTACGTATTCCAAAAAAAGAAGAAGAAAATAAAGGAAAGTAAAATAAGGTCAGAGGTAGCAGATGTATCCTCGTTGCTATCATAGGAAGAAAACGACAAGTGAGCAGTTGGCAGGAAGCCCAGAAATTGGAAGCTGACACTTGTGGCATTATTTCATAGCAAGCCTAAAACGCTGACATGAATGAGAAGCCTCCAACGGGTACAGAAGACGCAGATGACTCAGTGACCGCGGCTGGCAGTGTTTCTGTGATGACTTGGGCTGCAGCAGGGCTAACAGATAGGAAAGGGCAAAAGAAAGGACAAAGGAAAATCGGAAACTTCTATTTTGCTATATTGAGCTTTAGGGTGATGATTCTTTTAACTTTTTTCCTAAACCATTTTTGTTCCCCTAGGATAGTATTTCTTAATTTTCATTTATGATTTCAAAATTCTTTTAACTTTTTTCCTAAACCATTTTTGTTCCCCTAGGATAGTATTTCTTAATTTTCATTTATGATTTCAAAATTCTTGTTTTGAAATCTCTACAGACACTTTTTTTTTAAATGAGTATTTTGGAGTCTCAATGAGTTAGTTCCTAAAAATCACAGATTTAGTAATAACAGAAAGGGGCTGCCTGAGGAGATGAGAACTGATCAACTTTAACAAACTTGGGTAAACAATCCGCTACACTTAACAATTTTTTTTAGTCCCATTTCTTTAATTCAAGTTTGTCTAGTGAGAGTAGATGTCAAAGAATTAATATATTATGCCTTGTGAGCAGTCCGTTTGCCTTCTACCTGGTACCTTTTCAATATCTTATACATAAAAGAAATTTGGAACTTTAACTTTATAAGGAAGAAGAAATTTAGGAACATTCTCCTTCAAACCATAACATTTGGTAATGTTTCCTTAATTTCTTTGTGGGATACTCTGTTAGTGTATTAGAAATACAACTGTCTGTTTGGATGTTGAATTTTGTAGCCTGGAATTTTACTGAATTTGTCATTTTTTCAAAGTGGTGTTTTTTTTTTTGTGGCATTGTTAGGATTTTCTATATATATATTTCTCTCTCTCTCTCTCTCTCTCTCTCTCTCTCTCTCTCTCTTTTTCCATATATATAAGGTCATCTGCAAAGAAAAACATTTCTCATTTTCCAAGTTAGATATTTTTTCTTTCTTTTTCTTGTCTAATTTCTCTGGCTAAAACTTCCAGTTCTATGTAGAATATAAATGCAAGGTGAGTCTTGTTTCTGGGTTTAGAGGAAAACTTTTCATTTCTTAGCCATTGTTGGGTATGGACTTGTTGAATGAGATTTTCATTGTGTTGAAGTATATTCTTGCTATACCTAATTTGTTGAAAGTTTTTATTATGAAAAATATGGAAATTTTTGAATGCCTTTTCCGTATATTGAGATAATTATATGATTTCAGTGCTTCATTTTATTAATGTGGTATTTCATATTAATTGATTTGCATAGCAGGAACTGTCCCTGTAGCCCAGGGATTAGTTATTGATTTGCATAGGATGAATTGTCCCTCTATCCAAGGGATAAATTCCACTTATCATGGTGTATGAGTTTTTAATGTGTATTTGGCTTGATAGTGTTTGTGGGGGATGTTTGCCTCTATGTTCATTGTGTTCATCAGAAATATTGAACTGAAAATTAATTTCTTTTTTTTTCTTCCTTTTTTTGTTTGTCTGTTTGTTTTGGTAGTATCCTCAGGTGACTTTGATGTAAGAGTAATGCTAGCTTCACAAAATGAGTTTGAAACTGTTTCCTCTTTATCATTTTTGGCAAGAGTTTAAGAAGTATTGATATTAGTTCTCCTTTTAATGTTTGATACAATTAACCAGTGAAGGTTTCTGGTCTGGGCTTTTCTTTTTTGGAAGTTTCTTGATTACTCCTTTCAATCACCCTATTCTTAATTTCATTGTTTCTGTCTAATGTATTTCCAGTACCTATCTCATACTCATTTCTGATTATCACTATTTTCTTCCTTCTGCTGACTTTGGGCTTAGTCTGTTCATTTTAAAATTTGGTTTCTCTAGTTTCTTCAGGTGTGAAGTAGGTTGTTTATCTGAAGTTTTCCTTTCTCTTGATATAGATATTTATTAATAGTCTCTCTTACAGCTGATTTTGTACATCCCATAAACTTTATTTATAAAAGAGACACAATATAATAAAACACTGATAAATAGAAAGATATACCATGTTCATGAATTGAAATAATTAAAATTGCTAAAGTGCCTAAACTACTCAAAGTAGTTTACTGATTCAATTCAATCCTAGTCAATATTTCAATTTTATTTTTTATTTCAAATAAATAGAAAAAGAATTCTAAAATTTGTCTGGAATCACATAATACCCTAAGGAACCAAAGCAATATTGAGGAAAAAGAAGTATGCTACAAGAATTACACTTTCTGATTTCAAAATATATGTCCAAACTGTATTTATCAAGAAGGTTTTACTGACATAAAAACATAGACCAAAGGAATAGAAAACCTAGAAGTACATCTATGTGTAAGTGTCAACTAATCTTTGGTATAGATATCCAGAATATACAATGGGGAAAAGGTAATCTCTTCAACAAGTGGTTTGGAAAAAACTGGATATTCACTTGCAAAAGAATAAAATTGGACCCTTATTTTATACAATGTATATAAATTAATTTGTATTAAGTTGAATGGATTTAAGACTTCAGTGTAAAATCTGAAACCATAAAATTCCTAGGAAATTTTTAGAAAAATTCAAATTGATCTCCACAATGTTTCTGTAGATATGACACCAAAAGCTCAGGACATAAAATCATAAGGAACAAGTGGAACAACATCAAACTAAAGTTTCTGTGAAATAAAGGAAACAGTCAACAAAATGGAAATGCAACTTACAGAATGGAAGAAAATATTTTGCAATTAATATATCCGACAAAGGGATAGTATTCAAAAATATTAAAGAATCTCAATAGCAAAAATAAAAAGACATTTTAAAATAGACATTTCTCAAAAGAAGGTATACTGATGGCCAATAATTATATGAAAATCTTCTCAATATCACTAATCATCTGGGAAATGCAAATCAAGATCATAATGAGACATCACCTTCTAGGATGGCTATTATAAAAATGACAAGAGATAACAATTTTTGGCAAAGGTGTAGGAAAAAGGAAACCCTTATACACTGTTAATGGGACTATAAATTAGTATAACCATTATAGAAAACAACATGGTGGTTCCTCAAAACATTAGAAGTACCATATACCCCAGCAAACTCTCTTCTGGGGATGCAACAACAGGAAATGAAATAAGTATCTTGAAGATATATATGTGTACCTCTATACATATTCTTTGGAACATTATTCATGATAGCCAAGATAGGGAACAGACTAAGTGTCCATCAATGGAGAATGAATAAGGAAAATTCCTTAATTTAAAAAAATAAAAACATATTTCAACATAAAATAATGCAAACATCAAGTTAGAAATTCTTTGTGCATTTTTAGCAGTAGCATAAAGACTCGCTTACATAAATTGTTTTCTTTCTCTATTCTAGAATTTTTCCCATCTGCAAAATTCTCCTTTTATTTACAATCAGAAATGATGACCCTCAGGAATAAAGTCATGGAAGTTACGAATTTAAACAGTGAGTTGAGGCTTGGTGCTTCTTTTTTCCAGCTTAATTAGAACTTTATCTATATATACAGACCTTGCTTGAAAATCCACATGTCTATAAATGCATATATATCATATTTAGGGAGCATAAAAATTATCTAATCCATTTTTCTTCCTCTCAAAGTTCTACTGAATAAAGTACCAGAGAGAATATGAAGTGAATGACTCGAGTACACAAATTGGTTTCTCAAGTATCACTGGCCTAAAGAACCTGTCATTTGTGACATCTATGCTAAGAGATTCCTTCCAGGTATACATCAGGAAAATAATGGCAATGTAGTCTTGAGGAAGGCTGTTTAATTCTAAAGATTTCTAGAGTTTCTTCCTTAATAAAAGGAATCATCTATAAGTTTATGTTAGATAGTATCCCACTCCTCAGTCTATACCCAAAAGATTTAAAATCAGCATACTGTGGTAACACAGCCACATCCATGTTTATAGAAGCTCAATCCATAATAGCTAAATTGTGGAACCAATATAGTTGCCCTTCAATAGGTGAATGGATAAACTGTGGTATATATGCATGATGGAATATTATTGAGCATTAAAAGAGAATAAAATTTTGGCATTTGCAGGTAAATGGATGGAGTTAGAGAATATCATGCTAAGCAAAGTAAGATAATCTCCCCAAACCAAAGGCCAAATGTTCTCTCTGATAAGTGGATGCTGAATCATAATGGGGGGACATAAGAAAAATGGAGGAACTTTGGTTTGGCAAATGGGAGGGAGGAATGGGGGGCCATGGGGACAGGAAAGATGGTGGAATGAGATGAACATCATTACCCTAGGTACATGTATGACTGCACATATAGTGTGATACTTCATCATATACAACCAGAGAAATAAAGTTGTTCTGCAATTGTGTACCATGAATCAAAATGCATTCTGCTAATTAAGATAAATAAATTTAAAAAAACAGCATACTAGTAAAATCAAAAGAATAAAATATTATTTAAAAATATCCCCCAAAATAGATAGTATCCTGTCCAAAATATTTAAGAAGCAAGAGAGTCCTGTGATGGATTATATTTCTAAATATCCTTAAAGGAAAAATATTTTAAATTTTAAGTTTAATATTTTATTTCAAAATACATATAATGCAACCTCTTATTATAATTAATATACCATTATAATTATATAAGCTATTTAAATTATAAGCTTTTCCTTATATTTAACTATATATTAACTAAACATGATCAGTGTATGATTTATGAATGTATGGGAACATCAAAGTCAGTCCCACTAATCTATACAATTAATATGTGTTAATAACTATAATAAAATTTCTATATTTCTTTATTTTTACTATTATTATTATTATTATTATTTTTGTGCTGGGGATTGAACCCAGGGGCCTTTAACACTGAACTGTATCCCCAACCCTTTTAATGTTTTTATTTTGAGAAAGAGTCTTACCAAGTTTCTTATGGCCTCGCTAAGTTTCTGAAGCTGGTCTCAAACTTGCAATCCTCCTGCCTCATCCTTTGGAGTCACTCGGATTACAGGTATGTGCAAATGTACCTGACTTCTTGACCTGGATTTTAAATATTATTTTATCCTTTTTGCTTAGAGACACAAGTCCCTACAATAAATTACTTCCTTTACTTTTAAAAGTCACCTTAGTTTAGAATTGCTTCGTTAATATTAGAAAAAATTGAAGTCTTACCTTGATTTGATATTAGAATATATCAGAAAGATATGTCATATATTTCATAATAACCAACCAGGAAAAGATTCAGGTATGTATCTTGCATAAACTGAAAATATTGAAATATTAAATTTTGCATTGAAACAGTGCTCTTGGGAAAAATGTTTCTATTCCTTTGTTAACTTTTCACATAAATAATAATGATAGACATTTTCCTAGTTTCTCTTGTTCATTTTGGCAAAGAAGGAATTAACTTCATCCTCATAAATGTCCTCTGGACTTAATATATAATTACTCCCAAGATATTTTGATACATGGCAGTTTGGAAAGATTCAGTGATTTATCTCACATGACACAGTGAAATTTCTGTGCAGAACTGAGAATAAAATTCATGTCTTTGGGGTAATCAATAAAAAAAGCTCTCTTTCATTTTAAAGTGTATTTTAGTTTTCCAACAGTTTTAACATACTTGTTACAAGCCATTTGTTGAATATGGGTGGTTTAGTTGATACTTAGATCTATTTCCCTGATTATTCATATAAATACTAATTCTTTCTTAGTAACTTAAAATACAAAGACTTCATTATAATGTTTTCTGGATATGGTAGAAATTCAAATACTACATGTGTTAAGAAAACCTTTTGCCTAAGATGTGTTATTCCCCTCCTCTGTGCCCCTTCTGCTTCTGTATTTCTTACTAAATCCTAATAAAACACCTGGGTTTACAGTTTAAGTATTTTCAAAACTCTAGTCCTGTTTGCCTCTGGGTCCTCCTACCCTGCCTTAGTATTGAGCATACACTGTATGCTATATAAATATTTCTTGAAAATATGGAAAACACATTGAAAATGATAAAACACTTCATTAATTACATTTCTAATAGAAAATGAAATTTAACATTTTGCTTAATTTTAAACATTTTCTTTAATATATACTTTTTGCTATATATCTGTTTTATTTTGCTATCTCTATATATTATGACTGCAGAAATGATGCAAAATATAATCAGTTTTCTTATAGAGTGTTTATATCTTCTTTCAAATTAATAATTTGTTATAAACATTTGTTAATTAACATAAACTTTAAGACTGCTCAGAATTTGGTTGGATATAGTTTATTTAAACAATTTTATATTATTTTATCAAAAGCGCAAGATTGAAGAAAAACAAATTTATATATTTTTAAGAGTTTCTAGATAGTCCCTAGAAAAGCTTTAATAATATAGCAAACTAAAAGTTAAAGGATATACAGTATCTTTTCTATATGAATCTATGAAAATAATTGATCTTTTTCTTTGTCTTTTGGGTAAGTTAGTAGAAGTAGAATCAATAATACTAACTTCAAAATTTGAGAATAGGGTCCTTTCTTGTCCAATTTAATATCTTGGATTAGTGTTTAAACTAATTTTTAAATTATTCAAATAAAATGTTATTCATTATTTATGGGATGAATGGGTGGCTTGCTTGTCTAAAACTGCTTGTTTATTCACACATATTCAAGGAACACCTGCAATGTTAAAATGTAGGATATCCTCAGCTCTGCTTGCTAATTCCATAACTATTACCTGAAAAATACAAAAGTTTTAAATGCTATCTTTTAATTGGGGAAAAGAAACACAAAATCACTGTATGTGATAGCAAGTTTACATTGAACAGAAATTAATGTTGCATTGCATACATTGAAACGGTGCTCTTGGGAAAAAATGTTTCTATTCCTTTGTTAACTTTTCACATAAATCATAATCATTTCATTATCATATACATATAAATGTTGCTTCTTATTTTCTCTAAAACATTTTCATTTAGTTATCCGTAAAATACTAGAAGAAATTGACAATAAAGTTGGAGAATCAGAGTGGTCAGTCAGCACCACGTGTGAACAGAATTAATTTTAGGGGGAGGAGAAAGCTATTCCTATGAATACATGGCTAGGTAGTGTGACATACTAGCATGACTTATGTTTCATTTTCTGCCTATCTAGTATTTTAAAAACAAAAACAGAACAGGGAGCATGAAAAATATACACCTTAGGTCTTTCTGGACATGTTATTTTCTGTCTCTCACTCTCTCTCTCTCTCTCTCTCTCTTATTTTTTTTTCCTAAGTGTCTTTGCCTCAAAAGGAATTTTAGAAAAGATTTTAGTAGTGTTCCGGTAAATGATCACATTTTTGAAAAGATATTGGACATTTCAACAGAGTTGCAGATGAAATGGGATTGACCAGTTTCCATTTAATGATGCATACACAGAAAAGAGGGCTCCGACCTCAGAAGATAAAAGCTGAAAAGAGGAGATGATTGAAGTCTAAAACATTTTGGAGGATGTGTACACAGTAACTTCTGATCTCTATTTGATCCCTAATTACAAGAATAAAGGTTACTTTTCAACTTGAAAGTGATTATAAACAAATGAAAGTCTTTTCCCAGAAAGGCGATATTGTTGGAAGATGTAGATTCAAGAATAGTTCAGATAAATTAATAGATGGCTGAAGCATGTCAGCTTGTCAAAGGAAGTGAGAGGTCTCCAGTGCAACATTTCGAGAGACCACATACTGGAATACTTAAATGATTGATCTGCTCCAGGATGACATTTTTTCTCATATTTTCTCACTTTTACTGATAATAGAGACATTTAGTGTTTTTTGTCAATTTGTTCTAATAATTGAGTAATGACAAATTATTTATTACATTGCCAGAATCATAACCCTGTTTTTTTTTCTTCGTTAAGTCCTGAACCAGCCTTTAAAGGAAGGTGAAGACCCAGCAGATTGCAACTGCAAGGGTCTTATTTCTTGGAGTTACTGTGAGGAACATAGCCTTTGCCCTTTCCCATTAGCTTTTTTTGGGAGCTGGTGTCCCCTCTGCATTAGCCAGAATGTGAGAAGATTTTCTTGACACGATTTACTAACCACACTGAATCCCTGCTCATTCAATGTGATTTTCTATTTATTCTGTTCAGCTTAAACTTTTACCCAATTATTTTATTTTTGTATTTCAAGATGCTCATAGACACAGAATTTATAACTTCATACTACACCCATTTCTGTGTATTATTTTTACTTCTAGCAATGTTTTTAACATATATATATAAATCTGTGTATATATACATATATAGCATATGTGCATATATACACACATGATTTGTATGGGTGTGTATATAAATATATATATGTACCACACATATATACTATGCACACACACATATACAATGCACACTCAATCACAAACACACACACACAAACACACATATGTCTCACATCATACTGGTGACATTCTCTAATGGAAATTCTGCCTTACCCGAGGAAATCTGTATATCTGCATATGTCTTTTCTTTCCATTCAAATAGAAGTTCCTCTGTGGAGGAAACACCTCTTATGGGTCTAGACTTGTAATTAATTCTTGAAGGAATATTGAATGTACCAGGAGACAACATCATATTCTCACATAAGATCTAGATTTTCTAATGCCTCACTTCCATAGGGCAATTATGACTTTTAGATATTAACATTTGAATCTTTGAAACAACAATTCTAAATCCTATGCTCTCCAAAGTCACTTTCTCCTCTAATTTATGACTTTGTGGTTCTAGGGAAACTTCAAAATTCTGTCTTACAATGTCATGAGCAGAAAGGATAACTTGGTAAAATAAAGTCAGTGAATAGAGAGGAAGGGTGTCAATTCAGAGTAAAAATGGACCTTAAACAACATAAAACTAATATGACTTTAAAAGACATTCATACTGGGGCTGCTGGGGATGTGGCTCAAGCAGTAGCGCGCTCGCCTGGCATGTGCTGGACGCTGGGTTCGATCCTCAACACCACATAAAAATAAAATAAAGATGTTGTGTCCCCCGAAAACTAAAAAATAAATATTAAAAAAAGACATTCATGCTTATACTGTTGCCAAGAAGGGAAAATTAATTTAAGAACTTCTTGGGAAATAGGTTTTGGAATTCTTAATAAGAAGGATGGAAAACTTCTGTTTCAAAAGATTAAGAAATTCAGAGTAGAATTGTCCTGTTTATTATCACTTTAATCCTGATTTTAGCTGTATTAACTAGAAATTGATCATATATTTATTAATTTAACGGAATATAGAGATTGTGGGTTTGTTTTTATGGTTTCACTCCAAAGCTTATTCATGACTTGAATTAATGTTGAGTGCCAAAGTGTAAACATTTATTGTGATTGATACATGAGGTAGTGCTAAGAAGGTGACCTGAAATTAGAAGACTGTGCCATGAGACAGTAGTCACATTATTTATGAAAGGTTAAGTAACTGTCTGGGCCTCCATCTTCTTGTTTATTGTATGATGATAAAATGCCTATTTTTATAGTGACATTCTGAGAAATACACACTGAGTAAAAAAAGATCAGCAAAATGTTTATCATGTGATAAACATATGGTAAACAGTAGTTTAAAGAAAGCAAGTTTTACACAGACAATATCGGGAGGCAAAATTTTAATTCAGTTAGGATCAGATTCTTGTGTTTACCCTTCCTTGCTTTGTGTACTCTCTAATGACAGCATCTTTCTGCAGACAAGGAAAAAAATGATGCACTAATATGGTCAGAAGAACTTCCAATTATGCTGCCCACATTCAGGAAAATGGAGGAGGCTTTTGAACTTGGATGGAATTTGTTTGTTTGTTTGTTTCTTTCTTTCTCTCTCTCTTTCTTTCCTTCTTTCTTTTTTTTTTTAAATGTGCAAGGAAGAACAATCCTTTCCATTGATGTATTGAGAGACCAAATGTGTTAATGACTAATAATTAACATGTGTTGAGAATTTTATGTTATACAGATCCCATGTCAGGCTGTTTGAATGCCTTGCCTCTCAAATCCTCACAATGATCTCATGAGCTATGAATGATCATTATGTTTATTATGATGATGAAGATATGGAGGCTTAGAGAGGTTAAATGATGGCCAGAGCTCACCCAACTAGCCAAAAATGTAGAATTAAAACTTGAAAGCAAACAACCTGACTCCAGATCCTCCTCTGCACTGAATACTTTGTTGATGATTGTGATGGTCAATTTATGTGTCACTTTGATGAGTGGCCAAGCAGGACAAAGGGACAAAGACTAAACATTATTTCTGGGTGTTTCTTTAAGGATGTTTCCAAGTGGTCAGCATTTGGATCAGTGAACTCAATAAAGTGGAAATTTCTCCCCATTGTGAATGGTCATCATCCGATCTGCAGAGGCTTGAATAGAACAAAAAAGTGGAAGAAAGAAGTCACCCCTTGAGCTTCCTGCCTGCCATGTTGAACTGTGTCAGTGGTCTGGCTTTATACCATCAGCTCCCTGGTTCTTAGAATTCAGCAAGTCTCCAGCTTACAGAGGACATTCTTCTGTGGGACTTCTAACATCTATCAAATGAGTCAATTCTTCATAATAAATCTCTTGAGAACCCTAATGCAGTGCTCCTGGGGAGTATGAGCTTCTTGGCATCAGTGATACCTTTAGTTTTGTTTTGCTGCAGTTTGGTCTCCATATTAGGAAAACTTGGCCAAGTTAAATGATTATATGTCGCCTGAGTTCCCCACCTGTAACAGTAAATAATCACACCTATCATATAGGATTGTTGTTATACTTTAAAAAGAAAAAAATTGCCAGGTGCGGTGGCTCACACTTGTAATCCCAGCAGCTCAGGGGGCTGAGGCAGGAAAATTGTGAGGTCAAAGCCAGCCTCAGCAACTCAGTGAGGCACTAAGCAACTCAGTGAGACCCTGTCTCTAAAATAAAAATACAAAATAGGGCTGGGGATGTGTCTCAGTGATTGAGAGCCCCAAGTTCAATCCCTGGTACTAGGGGGAAAAAAAAGAAGAAGAAAGAAGGAGAAGAAGAAGGAGAAGAATGTTGGGACCTCTGCTGACCATGGAAGTGCAATTGTTGGGGAAAAAGAAATCCCCAGTCTTGTGATTCTGGTTTTGTGATTCTCCATGTACATGACAGAGCTTGAGAAATGGCTTCCATATACGTGCCTGAAGGGCCCCAAGATATGGCTTCCACAAACACAAAGAATAACTCCCCAGCAACGGGGCTCTGTTTCTGCAACTAGGGTAACGGGGCTCTGTTTCTGTAACTGGGGTGCCTAGGCTACCCCAATCTGGGGGACTCTCCGATCTCTGATTGGCCCCTGCCTTTGCCCCCACCTCCCTTCTCCTCTCTCTATATAAGTCCTCTCCCTCCACAATAAACTGAGTTGCTGGGCCATCTCGGCTGACTCAACTCCCGACTCGGTGTGATTTTTGCCAGGCAGGGTGGCGGGCCAGGGTCACGACACTCACCCTCTCGCTCAGCCCGGAGACACTCACTAGCTGGTCTAGTGATTCTCCCCAACCTCTGTCGGAGGGCGGTCCGACAGAAGAAGGAGAAAATTAATATAAAATTCTTAATTGAGTATTTAGTGTTGAGGTTTTCATTGGAGAACCTAGACAATATTCATCCACCTTTCAAAACAGGCAGACAGGAAAATACAAATGGAGGAAGAAGGTAAAGATAGAGATTACTAGCGTGGGCATTTTTAGCATCATTGGGGTTGATAATGTTTCTATTTAAAAGTTTAACTTTGAGACTAGAAAAAAAGAGAAGCTGTTACTCCTTAGAAATTATTCATGTACCTTATAAAAGGGAACTCCTGAATTACCAAGAAGGGCAAGACCATTCTGAAACACATACAGGGAAGCTAGTCAAAGCTGAGTAATGGCAGAAGAGAAATTTGCTCTGGGCTAAAATGAAGATATTTTTTATAGTCATACATGGCCAAATATTTCCATCAAACCATGAAATTATACTATAGAACTTTAGATCATAACTTCTATGTGGTATCAGTAGTTTTTTAATGCTATGTAAATTAATGGTAGTGTACTCTCTGATTTTTGTTATGTTCCTTTCAGATGTTTTAAACTGATAAATACCTCTAAAATAATCTATTCAACTGTCAAGGTTCTATAGTCAGAATGGGAAAACCTTAAATTCCTAAATGATTAAGTTTGATTAGAAAATACTTCTATCGGTGTGTGTTGTAACTTACATTTGTACCAAATTATTACAGAAATAAAACAAGTTAATTTTGAAACTTGAAGTTGCATGAGTTCCTTAGAGCTGTATTTGACATCGTGTAGATGGAGGCAATTTACTGTACTTGTTTTCTGCATTGCTTTTCAGCCTTAACTGCAAATATACCCATTATTCACAACAACCAGTGATTTTCATTATTAAAAATAAAAGCCAGGAGTGCCGAGATTCTATGCTCCCAAATTCTAAGGCTGAGTTAAGTGTTTCATGGCCTGCTGAACTCAAGCAATTTGGTTGCAGAAAGAGAAGTATATTTTTTTCTTAAAACCATTATGTTTGATTTGATTATCAGAAACAAATGAACAACATTTGTATCATCCATCACGAGTCACCAGTTAAAATTAGTGGCACGTTCTACTGTGTGGCTGCATGCCTCTTAAGAACACGAATGGCTTTTAATATTTTCAGAGATATTGTGATGGTTCATTTTACATGTCAACATGGCTGAGTGACAGAATGTCCATATATGTGTTAAGTGATATTTCTGGTGTTCCTGAAAGAGACTGACATTTGAATTGTTGGACTGAGAGAATTGTATGACCCTTTCAGTGTGGGTAGGCAGCACACAATGTGTTGGAGGGCTACGTGGAGCACAAAGGTAGAACAAGGCTGAATTTGGTCTCTGCCTGCTGGAGCTGGCACACTGACCTTCTCCTGCCCTTGCTATTCCCAGTTTTCAGGCCTCCAGATCGGGACTGGAATGTGCAACACTGGCTCCCTGGCTTCAGGCATTTGACCACCACCAGCAGCCTTCCAGGGTCTTCTGCTTCCCAATTGCAGTTCATGGGAATTGTAGCCTTCCTATTTACATAAGCCAATACCTTATGATGTATCTCTCTAAATATTTTTTTCTAGAAATTTTATAAATACATGCATATATACTAAATTTGTAACTAAATTTACATATACACAATTTAGTTATATTTTAAATAACTCAATCTGTAGGTAACATGTTTGAAGCATTCATAATTTAAGCTTTTCAGATTATACCATCAATTATTAAGTATATCATGAGTTAAGTTTCAGAGAAACAGGGTAGAAATCCAGGTTCCTCTTAGGAGAAAAAGGGATTTGTAGCCTAAAGAAAGGAGGACTGTGAATCTCTGCATGTTATGATATATATACTCCACTGAATACATGGAAACGAAAGTTATTCATTATTAGGAATAAGACTAGAGGTGATTCTTGAAAGCAAGAAAAAAAAAGGATTTAACATTTACTAGATTCTTTCCTTTGAGTAATATATAGAAGAATCAAATACACATCTATTACAAATAACATTTTTCTTTATTTGCATGTGTTCCATTAATTAGGGAGATACTAACTTCAGGATAGAAGTTAATTAACTGAGAGATCAATACTTAATGCTGGTTTCACTTTTTACATCTCTCTAACAGCACTAAAGTAATAAAAAGTTGCATTTTTGAGTAAAACTTACTTGAGCAGAACCTCAGTGAATAGAAGGTACTTGAGTTGGTAAAACTTGGATGTTCATGAACAATTAACTAAGAAGACTATATAGTAGGACAGGGTACCTGAGTTATATAAATACTCCATTCTTTGAAAATTTGTCCCAAGTATGATTATTCATGATTTCATCATAATATCTTCATGAAGACAGACTTCCAATCCAATTTTCCTGTTCAAATCATAGTTGGGGTTCGTTTCTCAGGAGCTTACAAATGACACCTTCCTCCTAAAAAGAAGCAGGATCTGCATTTGACATGAGTACTTTAAGTTCCTTAAGTTGATTCTCATGTTTGACCCAACCTTGGGGCTATAGTCAATGGAAGGTGGGATGTACATTGTATGATGTTTTTTAATCTGCTGGGCAGAGACATCTAAAGACAGCTGCAGCAGCAAAGCATCTTTTTATTGTCATCAGCCAATACCACTGTCCAGAGGATCTATTAAAGAATATTAATGTTAGAGGCCAAACATTAACCATCCTGAAACCGAGCATGAAATTGAAGTGCAGAATATACTTAAAATCATTCACTTTTGCTTATTTCTTTCCCTGAACCAAGGACTTGGCATTCTTCCCCCAAGGCACAGTATCTGTGTTTTCATAATGACTTTTCTTTGTTCCAAGCTAATTGCTTTAGAATGCTCTGTTACATTTTGCATTGCTTATGGCCCTCTTGATAGATACCTGAGTTAATACATGAAAAACACTTAAAACTCTCTGCCTCGTGGTAAAAGACCAGTACCTTCTTGCTATTGTTATTATAATGGTATAGTACTTAGCATTATTTTACATTCTCATTGGCCAGTTTGTAACAAGACAGGATATGTGAAATAGTAAATGTGGGAGTGGGATGTTGAAAATGCCCAGGAAAATCCAAACAAATATAAGGGATTCTGAGAAGATGATAAGTACAGAAAGTTTGAGATCTTCCAGAAACCCCTCTCCCACAAGAAAATTAAGCACAAAGACAGGAAAACCAAAGCCCTACAGACATCTTTTTGTAACAAAAGTATTTGGCAAAAGCATCTAAAAAGAGATCAGCAAATCATCTGAAGTGACAATTAAAAAAAAAAAAAGTTAAATACATATTTACCTAGAAAAATAAGGTAGAAGAGTATTTTAGTAAAGATAGTGGAGTACCTGAAAAATATCTTCTTTCATAAATCAGCTTTAACTGGAGAAATAGTGGATGCCTTTAAAGAGTAGAATGAGCTTGTTTCTTGACTTATAAATATACTGTAGTTAGTTAAAAAAGAGACACTAGTAGGAGAATCTTTCTTAATTGACAAACAATTATGAATCAGTGTATACAGGAGTCAAACCAACATCAAACCACTGTTTACAAAAGAGCACACACAAGTTTTCCTTTGAAGTAGCCCTACTGAAGTACTTATGGTTGTATGTATTCTTTCATCAAAAGTTTATGTAGCTCCTTCAATTATTAGATCAATAAGTAATTATCAAGAACCAATGATCTGCCAAGCACAATTATGGGTACTGGCTACAATGATTCACAAAACAAAACAAACAATAAGAAAACAACCAGGAATGTATAGTCAAATAGGAAATTCGATCATTAATCAAATAACCTTGTCAACAAAAGTCATATCACTTCTGTGATGAATGGAAAAGTATAAGGAGCCAGGAGAATAAATTATAAGAGGTTGGGGATATAGCTCAATGGCAGAGCACTTGCCTAGCATGCACAAGGGCTCTGGTTCAATCCCAGCACTACCAAAAAACAAACAAACAAAAAACCCAAAAGAATTAAATAATAAGATGATTACTCTTATTCTGGTGGAAAATGAGAAGGATTATCTGGGAAAAAAAGCAACATGTGGACTAAGATGTAATTGATGGACAGAATTTCAGAAGGTATAAGCCTTTAAGAGGGGAAGGGGCAGCAGAGGAAGGGGTTTAGACCATCCTGTGAAGAGGCCTCTGAGTTAGAAAGTAGGGTGGTATATATTCCAGTGTCCAAAAGAAATCCAGAATGTCTGGCGGGTGTGGAGTGAAGGATGGGATGGGAGGAAAAAGCAGAATTTGGAAATTAACTGTAATTTGTTGTGTGAACTCGATCACTTTTGAGAGCGAAAGGGAGGTACCACAAATGATTATAGCAGAACAACAGGTGGCCCCTGGAGCACCCAGTCACCCTAATTACAGGCTATGTTAAGGATAGGCCTTTAACAGAGAGCGGTGGAATTGTTTGGAAGGATTTTAAGCACAGGTTTACATTTTGGCTGCTGCATTGTAGAGAGTGGATTTATAATGAGACAGGCGTGTGTGTGGGGAGACTACAAATTAGCATGCTTGCTTCCCAGAGACAGGCTGAAAGGCTGTTTCTGTTGCTGTTGTTTTTTTGTTTCTTAGGTTTTTATAATCCTCCTGTTGCATGCACAGAGCTTGGTCTAAAACTATACTAGGAATTTTCTTTCCTTTCAATGATTGGCATCTGAGACGTGCTTGATACTTTCCATGCCCAGATCTAGGGATAAAGTTAGGACCAACAAAAGATGACGATGTTTAGAATTACCATAGCATGAGCATCCTAATGTATTTAGCTGCACTCTCTCCCTCTCTCTTTCCCTATTTATCTGTATAGATAAAATATATAACTGAAAATTATTAAAGATCTTAATGAGCTAGACTTCCTTTGAAGAGGTGTTAGCTCTTCTGTAATTTTATCTAACATTTCAAAAGTATTGTCTTAAAAAGAAATGCCCCCCTTTTAAAGTTTCAACCATAAAACATATTCTTTAAAGATATGGACGCATATAAAAAGATTGTAATGGTAAACAGCAAAAGGAGATGAAATGCTCCATCTCTTCGACCTCGCTAAAATTCAATGTAAAATCTGGATGTAAAAGTTTTTTGCATGTAAAAGTTTGAATCTGGCTTTTTAAAAAGTTTATTATTATTTAATAAATAAATCTACCAGACTTAGTTAATAAAAGTACATCACACATTGTTCCAGATGGACACCATTGCTTTTATGCTTATGTGTGCCTTAAATATTGTACAGGATGTACTTTTTCTAAATTTTTTTTCATTTATATGGATTTCAAATGTAGCTGAACTTCTGTACCTTTTTTCTGGCAATGCTAATTACCTACATTTTTCTTGTTTGTTTACTGTAATTTTTATTAAATTTTACAAACAACATTGTGCTAAATACTTCAGTGTTGAAAAATTTTGGAAAGTGTATCTTTGTATAAATAACCAGAAGTAAACATGTTAGGTAAGATTAAATACAGGTATATCTCTAAATTTATGATCTAGAAATGTTAATGGCCTTTGCTTCTCATCCTTCTTCTTTGTTTAGTTAGTTAAAGGATTGAATTTGTTCTAGTATTGCCTGGCCCACAATTCATTTTCTTCTTTTTTTTTTATAGATAATTCAAACTACACTTGGAGAATTCCTTACTTGATGGAAATCCATTTCCTTCTAATGTCTTGTCTGAGGTTGTACAAATTTCAGTGAAGTAGTTTTGGAGACATGTTGGATATCCATTTCACTATATTCTCTTAATTCTATTTTTGTGCTCAGATTTTCAGCAATCAACCTATGATATATGATCTCAACCTTGCTTTCCTGCCTTGTTTTCCCTTTATCATTTCTAAATTATGCCTTGTGTTTTGTGTTCTGCATTTATTTACACAGTATCTAATACATGCCTATTCAGTGTATTTGGGACTTTCAATTATTGAGTGGCACTTACCAGATGAGTAATCTTAGTTAAGCTATTTACCTTCTCTGAGCTTCATTCACTTCCTTTATCTGTGATAATTACATAGCATATTTTTGTCAATGTAAAATGAGAACATTTTGGGGATAATAACGTGTCAGATTCATTGTCAGTGCTCAACGTATTGCTGAGAACACAGATGTACACAAAAGGACTAACTGACTTGGCAGTTTTTTCTAAGAGGCATTACTTACCTCTTTGGGTATGCAAACTGCTTGTGGTCATCAACTGGGGCCCCCCTAAATGGATTTAGATTCTTTCTGAATATGGTTCTTATTAGAGACAGAATAGCAGAAAGGTGGACAGGTAATGACAAGACTTAGACTTTGGAATGGGAGATTTGGACTACTACATTCGGCATGAACACTGTAATAGCTAAGGAAAACTTGCTTAGGCAGAGAATGGTTCATGGTGGTGTGAAATTAACTGTCTATGGTAGAGCAGTTGATGTTTGAAGTTGCATTTCCTTTTTAGGAATCCTGGGATGCTCCAGTACCATGCCAATTGTACCAAAATGGATGTTTATATGTAAAAAAAAGTCCCTACACTTAATAACAAATAAACCTCATTTCCTCTAGAATTCTGTTTTTTCATCATGAGTTCTTAATTTTCTAAAATATCCACCATTAATCAGATACTTCTGTTGTGTGTGTTTTTGCTGTTGTTTATTCTAACATCAAGTTTCTCTCTTGCTTAGGCTTCCTAAGCACACTGAGAAGTGTCCCATCAAGACTGATGCTTAAAAGAGTTTTATGACATTCTGGCTTTGGGGCTGAAAGAACAACTTTCTGATTGTGCCTTAGGAGAAAACAACTCCCTCACTGGGAAGGAGACAAATAAATAAAAACTCTTAAATATTTCCCCAATAACACAGGAGTTTAGTGTTTAATCACTTTACAACCCTGTCATATAGGCCTGGCTCTTATTGATCCACTCACTCTTCTGTCCATTAATTATTAATCAATATATATTTAATTCATTCTAGAGTTTAATGCCAAATAGTGTTAATGAATCTTTTGATCAGAAAATGAAATCTATTATTCAACATGTTTCCTAGAGCTTCAGAACACAGATAAATGAAGCATTGTAGTGCAGCAGTTCATTCAAGGCAATGGAATATGGATTTGTTAGTTCTTTTAAATGCATTTTTGTTAATGTTGAAAATGTTTAGCATTTAACATGCTTAGCTTTTACAATTTCTTTAATTCATTTCCATCAGTGCTCTAGGTATAAATTCCAAATAAAAATGAAGTCAACCAAATATTTCTCACATTTTTACCACCCCTGGTAATGGCTTGATTTCTCAATGGCACTAAATGTTAATTCTATCCTTTGGCATGACTTCCTCTCTGGAGGAGAGGATTTCTTGGTATGATTTGCTTGAATCTCCCCAGACTTCTGGTTAATTCACTGTTATTCCAAGAGTTATCACTGGGTGGCACTCTGCCACCTTATTTAGATTGCTTCTTCCTGCTCTTAGATATAATTGCATGGTGATCAGAAGCTGGGATCTGGACCCAGACGCCCATGTTTGGAATCCAGGCTCTAAAATGCACTAACTCTCTGACAATGGAAAAACTTGATAACACCACTTAAACAAAGTGAAGATCACAATACTAATGTTATGGGACTCTTGTGAGAATTTTAAAAATTAATTTAACATATCTTAGTAGAGTGCCTGGCTAATAGGAAATATCTGCTAAAATTTGTCTGCTATTGTTATTACCATATTCAGGATATTATAACAGAGCTTAGGTATATGAACATGAATAAGTCACTAAGTTTAAAGAACAGGAAAACCATAAGCAATAACAGCTAGAGACTGTGCTGAAAACAGAGGTGAATTTAACAAGTACTTTGTAAGACAATGAGGTACAGAATTCAAAGTAGACTTGTGGTAGTGATACAATAATTCTCAACCATTTATCAAAAATCTTGTAAGGACGCATGTCTGAGTTTGTTCTTTACAAATTCTATCCCATGTATGTTTCACAATAGCTGTATAAAGTAAACATTTTTGGGCTGGGAATGTGGCTCAAGCGGTAGCATGCTCGCCTGGCATGCGTGCGGCCTGGGTTCGACCCTCAGCACCACATACCAACAAAGATGTTGTGTCCGCCGAGAACTAAAAAATAAATATTAAAAATTCTCTCTCTAAAAAAATAAAGTAAACATTTTATACCCAATTTCCAGATAAGACTGACCCTAATAGCTGCAAATAATTTGCTCCACCCTGTAATTGGAAGATCATAGATTTAAATCCAGGAAAATTTTATTTCAAAGCTCTTACTACTGTCTGTTTTCTACTCTGCCATCTGCTAAGGTTTCTCTCTCAGTTGTTGCAGGTTAAAATTTTAATATCTACCTCTCAATATTGTTCCTGTGTTTGGAAGGGATTGAGTTGCTTGTGACATCTAATAAGAAAATCATAAACATGTCTGCAGATGGAACGTCTTCTTATTTTCAGGGTGAGTGCTGAGCCGACAAGGCTGCCAGGCCCTCACTTAACTTCTTAGATTTCAGTGACATTCCACTCCTCTCTGACAGTTGTATCAGCATTCCTGGTACTGCTCGTGCTGATAACACACACACCAAATTGAAATCACTCGGTGACATGTTCACTAGGGGATTCCTTTGCATGGACGGTTCAGACTGTCAGGAAAGGGTCCTGCAAATTGCTCCACTATTCAAAAAACTGACTGGGTAATTCAAATGTGGCTTTAGAGATGGGATAACATTTTCCCCTAAAATGTGTGGCACAAACAAGTACTCAAAAGATTTATTACTAACATATATGTATGTCTATGTTAGGGGACAAAGAGATGAGGATAGTAAGAACAGGAGGTCAAGAGAATAATTCTATAAAATGGCTCTCTGTGGTGACCCCCACATATTTTCTTTTCCAAGAAGCAATTCACCTGCAGTCCTGCCTGGCCTCAGTGGACAGGATACATCACGTTCCTTAGCAAACTGTTAACTGTAGGAGAAATGCAGACCCCAAAATAATGTTGATAAGAGGAACCTGCATTTCCCTCAAGGGGGAGAAACTCTAAAAGACAAGGATAATTCCTCCTAACCACAAATCTGTAAGAAAGTATGGTTAAGAATCAGAATAGAACTGGTCAGCACTGGCCAAAGTGACCTAGCGTTGCCATGGCAGTGGGTACTGGAAAGTCTGATATTACTCTACTGTCAGTCAAAAGTCAAGAGGTAGATCTGGGCGAGACTCTCTGGAAACTTCTCTGGGATCCGCAATAAAATTGGAGAGCAGGAGGAGCATATTGGCCCTCTCCTCTCTAAGAGGACCCACTTTCTCCCTTGAAAGTATCTCCTTTCCCTTTTCCTATTCCTTCCATAAACTCATTCCTGTTACTCTGAGCTACATGTCTGAAATATTTCTGACTTGGGTGCAAAAAAACAGGGTTTGAAGAGGGGAGGTCTTTGTGCTGCCTCAGTTTCTCTGAAGGCCCAGCTCTGTAGCAGTATATAGTAGATTTAGATCTGATGGCATAAAATAAAGGAGTCAAAAATCATAAGAGGTAGGAAAGAAGTTGAAGAAACATTTGAGTATTAAAACTTTCAAAATCGTAAGCATTTGTTTATTACCCTTTAATATCTTCCCTAATATGAAATGTGGTTCAAATGTTTTCTTTACTAATTTTCAGGGCATAAATGACAACAGAAAGGACTTTATAATAAAAAGGTAATTCTACATGGTATGATTGCAGATGCCCATGAAGACCCCCCTTTATGTTGACAATAACATTATAGCACTTTTGTACACACACACCATACCTGCACACCCCATTCTCACTTGCCACATACTGCAAATGAATGGGCCTATGCATATGCAAAGAAAACTTGACTCCCACCAATGAGGAACAGAAAACATGGACAACAGGCCTGAGAGGATGAGGATGAACTTGCTGAAAACTAAAATTCCACTGTAGGAACTTCAGTATGACCTTGTTTTTTTTTTTTTTTTTTTTTTTTTTTTTTACTTCAATGCATTTAAATTCAGAGTTACTAGAAATAGCTCATATCTTTAGTGTGATTTTTGCTTCTGATCATTTCTTGAGAGAGGGTTTTGATAAACAAGCTGTATGTGCTGTAAGGCTAAAGGGAAAAATAAGAACAGGGCAAAGAGGATACTGGGGTGCTCCAGACAAACTCTGCTAATACCGTATTTGCACTGAGGTCAACGCTGAGTGGGAAACCCACAGACACCACTGAAAGCCGTCCACAGAAAGAAACAAAAGCTTATACAAAGAATACTGTAACTAAAGAGAATATTTTTCTACTTAAATCAACGGGATGCATAAAAGGTCACTGTGGTCTAGGTAAAACCAGAAGTGATTGGCTATCACTAAACCTCATGAGACATTCCAAACCGTAAGTCTACACAATCATAAATCTCAAATGCTAAACTCTTCAATGCTATCTAAGGCTAAATTCTTTGGATCTCTAATAGAAAATGTGTATTAGTTTGTCTTTTAATTCATTTAATTAAATAGATATTTTAGTATTTGGGTAGAGAAAGTCTTTAATATTTAGGTAGAAATTCCAAAAATTTTGGGAAGTTGTAAACCAAAGACTAAATAATGCAGACAGGCTGAGCTGGTTTAGAATGTCTTGTGGATTAGCAGATGCCTCATCACGATGTCTTCTGAGAAGGGAGTCAATCTGGACATGTGTGAAGATTAAATTGTTGTGAGGGAACATCTTCCGTTGCTTCTTTCTCTGGTAACAAAGGCTGACCTCCATTCTGAGTTGCAGGCAGTCACAGACCCTAGTGTTTTAAATGTTGTTATCTAAGAAACAGTGAAATAGGAGATATGTCTTTGAAGATCCATTAGCTTTAAACGTGCTTCCCTTTATCCGTCTGATAAGACAACATCTATTAACCCAGAGAGCATTCCTGGAAGGGCTATTTGTTCACCCTAGTTTTGTCTGTGGACATGACTGATAGGACAGAGGGATGCCAAGTTTGGTTTAAAAGTGCTTGATATTGGATCTTACTGACTGCATTTAATTTGAACCTGTTTAAGGTAGTTTTGAAGTTATGTTCAAGAATGTTTACCATTACTAAAGAGAAGGAAAAAAAAAACCCTAAACTAATATGCACAACTTCATATTTTAATTATGAAATTACATTGTTCTGCAAGGTTCAGAGTATTTTTATCCAATATTCACTAAAAAATATTTAGTGGAGAATCAGTAGAAGAAAACATGATGATGAGCAACTGCACACTAAATTTGGTCACCATGGACAGTACCTTTGATGTCAAAACTCTGCCTTATTTTGCAATGTGCTGTCTTTCTATTCTCTAGTTTTCTGAATAATGCATACTACACATTGAGCTTTGTTTAGAGTGATGCCGATGCAAAAGAAAAACACAAAGAGAGATGTATAGAGTTTAAAAGAGCATCTAGCTACATGGTTCTCAAATCATTTGATTATTGATTGATTCATCTTTTTCAGCAAGTAATTATTTATTGAGGACTTATTCTCCACCATGTTCTGTCCTAGGATCTGGAGACATTGCTAATACAAGATAGTGATGTCTTTCTTAGTGAATCTTCTATTATAACAAGGGAGACAGACGATAAACAAACTCCCAAGTCCCCATTAAAATGCATGAAGTCAGAGAAAAAGTAAAAGACAAAGTCAGAATATAAAACATGAACACTGCAGGAAAAGCAGTTTCAGAAGAAATTGTAATAACTTATAGTTTGTTAGAAAAAGAGAAAATGATTTTTAATTTCTACTATTTACCCCAGGAAATAGCAAATTTAACTGCCTATAGGAAGCTAGTTGATTCGGTTTCTTCCTCTTCTATTGTCTATCACTCTGATCAAATCCAGTGATCTGTATAGTCACTTTCTCATGGTCTGGATGATGATCCTTCCCACTTAACGACTGCCACTCTTCTGTAGTAAGGGACATGCAGAAAGAAGATGCTTCAATAATTTGGAATCCTGTAAAGAAAAAAAATTTAAAAAGAGCACCCAACTATATGAAAGCATAATAGGAATTGTGTGTGTGACAAGAACAGGAAAAATCTGTGAGTACAGTCACTTGTTGTTTAACCATGGGGACACATTCTGAAAATAATTTGTTAGGAAATTCTTTCATTGGGGGAACATTGTAGAGTTACTTACAAAAACAAAGATGGCTCTGGCTTTACCAAGTGACATGATCTTACAGGTCCACCATTGTATATGCAGCCGGAATTGACTGAGGTCTCACTCTGCAGCACATGGTTGTATTATAATCTTTTCTCCTCCTGAGTCTTCTAATAAGGAATACTCCTCTGAGGTACTATTGCACTCATTTTGTGTATTGATTTGGGAAATGAGTGATTAAAGAAATGAAGACCGGTATATGGGATTATAGGCTTATATATGTTTCAAACAAGAGAGAGTGACTTAAATTTTGTTTCTGTCTCATGTCACGGTTCACAAGTACAGCTTTGGGGCTGATTGGGCACCTGTTAACCTTAACATAAGACATCAGTCTCACACTCTCATGTGGTTGCTACCATATGCATCAATCTCTCAGTCAGCAGGAGACTGAGAACAGGGGTCAGAAGGTTATCAACAATTCATTTTTAGTGGTATAACCAGGAAGTGACATCATCAACCCTGCTCATTACTTGTCGGTTAAAACCTTGTCACATGTCTACACAAAGCTACAAGAAAACCTAGAAGTGGAAACTTTAGCCATCTGGTCATGTAACCAGTTAAAACTTGAGAGTTCTATCATTAAACAAGGAATGAATATGTTGACATTAAGGTATAGGCATCAGTTGTTCATACTTTAGTGTATACCTGTTGCTACCCTAATATATACCTGTAGCCCTTCCATACACAGAATCCACAAAATCACTTCTTTGAATGGTAATCAAAGCCCACATCTAGTTGTAACTTTCAGTTTAATGTGCCAGATCTCAGGTGTTTGGTTCTGTCCATTAAGTCTCTGTGTATTTCCTGTTGTTTGGTGACCTATAAACTAAGAGAGAAATCATTTGCTCCCTCCCCACTTGCATTAAACAATAATGGAGAAAGAATAGCGTAACTTGAATTAAAAATCTCATCCAGAAAATCGAAGAAGGGGAAACACAGAGCAGCACCTTGCCCACAGCAATAATCGGACCCTGCTGAGCAAGCATTGGCTGTATAGCTTGCCCTCAGTTAGTTCTTGTTCTGCTCTCTAGAGGAACTATCCATTTTCATCTCTAGTTCTTTTTCCATTCTTTAATGATCACATTCTAAGTATGCATTAGAAAATTTACTCTCCTCAGGGTTGCACGACTTGTGCACCTTGGGAGTGTGCGAGTTGTTTCAGGAGCCAAAAAATCACAGGCATTTCAGGCCAGGTTGTGCTTTCTCTGGCAATGAAAATCCCTCAGTAACTTGGTGAGTTCATTCAATTTCCTTTATATTTTATGCCCATATGAAAGGAGTCATCAATGCTAATTGTGTCTAGATATATGCCCAAGGGAAAAAATATATATAATTGTCCTAAGTTGGGGCAGGCATCTACTCTTACATCAGTCAGCTGTGGCTAGAGGGGTAAGGACCACCGACACAGACAGACACTATATAGGCGCTTCTCTGAGAGTGGGCAATCGCTGAGAATCAAATATACAATGATGTGTCGGCTGAGCCATATAACAACAAGGAGGCTAACATTTCTAACTCTCTGAGCTAGATTTCCTTTCAGTAAGATTTGCACATATTAGCAACAAATGATAATTACTGTACGTGAAAGCATATGCATTTCCAGCAAACCATTATCAGAACTTTCTACTGTGCTGTTTTTCTTATATGTATAAAAGAGAAGACCTCATCCAATTAATTTAGTTTGTTTGTTACAGTGTTCTGATGGCTTCGGATAAAGAACAATAAAGAAAGAGATTGAAGAACATTTAAAAACTGAGGTACTTACTTATTTAATCAGTGGAGAATTAATGAGTAGGAAAAACCCAGTAAAACTGGAGATTTCATTTCAGCATAATTCCTTATTTCATGTTAGAATGAAAAAGTTCTCCTCTGTTACCTGTATAAGCCCGTTATAACATTTAGAATGTCACTTATGAAATGGAAAATTTCCATTTATATAAAATCTTTATATCCAGCTGAAGAAACCTGAAAATGTCAATTTCATGCAGTACATCTGGGAAAGTCTGTCTAGGGCATAACACTGACTGTCACACAGCCATTATAACTTATCTGTGTAAATAGTGACTTAAAGTTGGAGAAGATGTATTGTTTGTTAAGGCAGGAGACAGGTAGGGCTATGGTTAGAACCATGGTCAGAGGACCACTCGATGGGTGAAACGCCCTTGGTAAATATTGATTAAAGGGTCAGTGGAGTTACATTTTCAGTAAGATGCTTTTAAAAAATAAATTAAAATGATATAGTAGGCTCAAAGATAATTTTTATGAACTGTTCCTTCTTCTGCCATATACTTTGCTCACAGAAGAGTTGAGTATATTGAACATAGTAACCTCATTAATATTTGCAGAGAGAGTGATAAAAAGGACAACAGAAAAGGAAAAATTTAGAAAGGACTTTATTAGACAAGCTGCCATCTCCCAGTAAAAATGCGGTGTCAATAATGTTTTCAGAGACAGGAAACAGGGAAGGTAAGGAGGATTTGGTAAGGATAATTCCTTTCTTTAGTTATTTTTTTTTTGTAATATATAAATGCATATGCTCATGAACATTAGAAAAAAGAAATGTAGGTCAGGTGGCAGGTAACTTTCCTTTGCTGCATTTCTGTCTTGAAAGGAAGAACTAAGCCCACTAAGCTTCTGTGCTAACAACCTTCCCCTTACATGGATTTAATTTGGATGCTTCCAATATGGTAATAATCTTTGTGAACGAGGTGTGCTGAATTCTTCTGCACTTTTGAAGTATACAGAGGGAATGAACATATGAGAATCATTTCTTGGGATTTACATAAAAATCCTATTGACTTATATGACTTGAAAAATATGGTAAACTCTAGAATTATATTTGTTAAATAATTAAGTATATATCAATTAAAATTTTTATTATATATATATATATATATGTGTGTGTGTGTGTGTGTTTGTGTGTGTGTGTGTGTGTATGTCTTGGTGATACTCCATTATTATAGAGAACTTAATACTCTGTTCTGTGAAAGATTTATAAATGATACAAGGGAAAAATATTAGCTCTTTGAAATGCACATTGTATTTTTGTTGAAATCCAAATTAATATAAGTTTCAGAATAATGAAAGTGCTCTTGGAATCCAAAGACAGGGTTTATTTAGACATTAAGAAAAGCAACTAGAGGAAATTAGAAAATCTCCTCATGACCCAGAACTAGCAAACACTAGATAAAGCTTTTTGCCTCCAGTATCCCTGGCCCTGAGTTTCATTACTTGAGAGCCTCCACAGCGATGGAACATTCATGGTAGCCACGACAGAGTTTATGTGGTGTTGACTGGCATTCCACTCAGCATCCATCATCCTGAGCCTTAATAAATACTTGTGAAACAAAAGAATCACCAGATAAACAGACTAAATATTGATCTTGAGTTCAATAATTTGATTGAAACAAAGAGGTATAGAAATGACCATAATTGGACATTTGGTCCATTAATGCTTGGGAACTCTGGGTAGGATGTAGCAGATGGAAAGAAATATGCCCACTTTCTGGACATTCTAAAATAGTGAGGGGTGGAACTTCTGTTGGCCTCTTCCCCGTGGGGAGTCTCTACCTGAAGGATTCCTCTGCTTCAAGATTCTAGGCTCTTCACCAATATGAAGAGTGGAGGACGTAACCAGTTTCTTCTCTGTATTTAGAAACACAGGGTGATAGTCTTGATATTAAATGTCCCTCAAAGGCTCATGTGTTGAAAGCATGGTCCCCGGATGGTGGAGCTGCTGGGATAGGATGGGATCTATAGGAGGCAGGGACTAGTGGAAATGAGTTCCATCTCTTGGGGTGCACCTTTGAAGGGAATATGGGGACCTAGCTCCTTCCATTCTCTCTTCTTTTTCTGGATTCCATGATCTTCCTTTGCCACATACTCTTGCCTCAGTCAGGTACTGGGCCACTATAGGCCCAAAGCAACCAAGCCAGAGACTATGGATCAACACCATTAAAACTGGGGGACAAAATAAATCTTTTCTTCTTTTAAGTTGTTTTTCTTTGGAATTTTTGTCACAGTGAAGGAAAGCTTACTAACACATGTAGTGTCCATCACTTTTATTTTGATAATCACAAAGTTACTTATTACCTTATAATAGGATCCTCACACATATCCATGTATTTATATTTATATATTCACTTTTACTGAATATGCATTACATGCCGGGTACTGTGTTAGGTCCTTGTGATACAAAGACCACTAACAATAACTTAAGGCATTCACAGACTACAACTGATTGACATGTCATGCATAAGTTGTATATTCATTCTCATTTCAGACATACTAGGTTCTCCATATCTGATTAGTAAACAACCATCAATTACATTTAAGAATGTATATATTTGTGTATTATACACATATACATACATTTATATTGTAATACACACATATGTATATTTAGAAAGAGATAGGAGAGGTATTTTAGTTATGCACAATGGTAGGTTGGAGGTTAAGTTTTTTTTTTTTTGATACTGAGTTTAGTTATCCATTCAATAACTAAGACTTAGCAAATTCTTTAAAGATAGGAAGAGCTTTCTTAAAATTACCATTTAAATAACATTGGCTCTGAGAGAAGTAAGAGGCTGAGAAAGGGGTGGAAACTTATGGGAAGAGTACAAGGTTCTGGAATCAATTCAATTAGTGATTGAATTGGAGACAAGGAGAAAAATGAGTTAAGGGTGTTTCTGTAGTTATTTCGTCATTTTCTTCATGGAGAATAATACTTAATTGTAAAGGGAATAAAAAAATAGCCTATGTTCTTTTCAAAAATCCAAGTCTGAGCTAGTTATAGTTTATGGAAAAACAATATATACATATGTATGTGCATCAGTCTTCTTATCTGTTGTCTACCTACCCTTGTGCTTCTATTTGTGAATATATCTGTAATATAACAAAATTTTTTGGTGGTTATCTGGAGTAATGTAAGGAGAAGAATTATGTGGTTGGGTCTAGGATCAATAGCAAAGAGCTCATGATCTATTTACGATGTCTACCATGTTGAGAAAGTGAGAGAAAATGTCATTTTATTTTCCACCCGTGATAGAGATGACAGCCTTAGTCATTAGAGTAACAGATACCTCCCAGGGAGGTGATATAATAATTCCCATATGCCCTATTTCCTTCACATTGGCCCCTTTCCCAACTTCCTGACTTGATTATTTGCTCATCCATGTATACTTCTGATTTTTCTAAATCTCTATTCTTGATTTCCTGTTCAAGCCATCTAGTACTGAAGTCCCTTACCCACATGAATTGTTGTGCATCCCTTTCCTGAGGGATCTGGCCCTTTCCTTAAAAGCCAATTCACTGGAAGTTACCAGACCACCAGCACACAAACTCCCAAACACCTGCTGGCTACCTGCAGCCATTTTGAACACCTTGAACATCTGTTCTATTTGCCCATTACAATGTTCTGCAGATTTACCAAGTTATACCCATTTTCAACAATTTGAGTAAAATGGGAATTGGTCATGTTTTTGGAAACTGTATAAAAAATTGATTATTAGCATTTGCAGCTGAGGCATCTCATTTATTTATTGCCTATCCCAGTCACAATGATAGGATCAAGTTTCAAATTATAGAAACAATTTCTATTTTATTAAATTGGGTACATGTTGTGAAATCTGAGATCCAGGAATAACTTTATGAGGAAAACAAATATTAATAGCTATTGAACAACTCCTGCCCTGATGTTTAACCAAATAAGGTGTTTTATTAGGATCAGTGTCTTTATAGCTTCTTTTTAACAGCTGTAATAAACTCTTTCAAAGCAATATACTATAAGAGATCAAAGAGCTATGCTCAATTAGAGTTGTTCCTTATTAACCATAGTTGGAAAAGGAGTAATAAATAAATAAAAGTATGTCCGATGTGTCCTTTGGCAGACTGAGAAAGCAATGTGTCACTGTGATATGTAGCTTTAAACCAAATTAAAAGTCCTGTGAATCACTGAAGTTCCCAAAGCTCTGGCAGTGGACCTGCTTACAGAGATCCCGTCTCAGTTTTTGATATCTAAGGCCACCTATGAGCTCGTCCTTAGAATCAAGAGATCAAGGATGAAAAGCAACACCAACAAAGTCTTAGAACGTAAACAGTTTACTGGCACTGAAGAGTGGTGCAGCAAAAATTGAGCATACTGATTTCAGCCTGAACAAAATAGTGGCAGGTTTCTAAGCAGCAGTTGTAGATGGGATAAAGTGAGGTTATCAAATGCATTGAAGGCAAAAAATGATTTAAAACTACGGTTCACTGAAAAACAACCTCACGTCATGTGACATGGCACAAAACCACAGCAGCTTACAGGGCAACACAATATAAGGCTCTCAATGAGTACCGTTAATCTCG
This sequence comes from Urocitellus parryii, assembly GCF_045843805.1. NCBI lineage: Eukaryota > Metazoa > Chordata > Mammalia > Rodentia > Sciuridae > Urocitellus > Urocitellus parryii. The sequence goes on along the minus strand of NC_135539.1, from coordinate 128,267,500 downwards.
TTTAAAGGAGCTCGAAAGCTATGTTAATTGCCCTGCCATTCGCTTTCCATCCCAGGTTCAAATGGCCAGCCATCTTCACATTCTGTCCTGACCTACATTCAAGCACTACATCTATTGATTTCCCCCCTATATCTCAGCATCTGTCTTTCTACTAATCGTTATATCTATCATATTTATGAATCAGTCAATTTTGTCATGATTTATAATGAAAGAAGAAGGGTAGCTAGACTAAGCAGCTCTCTCTAGGATAACTGATAACCAGCAGAGTGATCAGGCTTCTCTGAAACCTTTCTCTCCTGCTCCACCCACCCATGCTCCACACTCTTTATTTTGAGTCACATCTACATCTTCACCATTTTCTGTGGCCTCTGCATCTCTCGTATTCCTATGGATCAGAACACCCTGGGGTTTGATTTGAGGAAGACAAAGCTCAATTTAACATGTGGATTCCTAAGAGGTTCTCTTTCCATGAAATGTCAACTGTCAGCAGGGGATTAGAACCAAACACCTCCATCTCACTTTAATAATGTTGGAACTTCCAGAAGTCTGTGTGGTCTAGGTCTTTGTCTATATTATAATACTGTTCCCGATTTCTTCCTAATTCAGCTCCTGTATTTCCATAATAAGGAAACTTTCCTCAAGGGAGAAAGAGGAGGGAACAGCTTTTGCTCTATTCCATGCTCTTACCTCCGTCTTGCAAACTCTTGCAATTTCAATTACCCATTAGTTGGCTCTATAAAAGCTTCCCAGATAGACCTGGATACTTTTGATATTTTTAACATCAAGAATAGCACTTAAATTATTTTCCAGAATGTATCAGAATGACATGGGCTTAACATTTACCTAAATCGCATATGATGAACTCTGGCATGATGAAGAATGCAGATTCTTGTATTTTGCATGAATCAGGGAAGAAAGTCATAAGATATTTTAATACTAAAGTGAATATAAAATACCTTCCTATAATCCTTTTCATAGACATTACCCATGAGAGAAGAATAGCTCTAACTCTCCATGTAGTTGGAGCACTTTAATCACCTCTTGAAAGTCCTACCGGTTCCCACCTCTCAACTCACAATGGGGATTAAGTTTCACCTTGAGTTTTGCTGGGGTCATTCAAGTCAAGCACCCTATTTAAAAAGTTTCCAAAAGCACTTACTTGTTTGATTTGGCAGGAGGCAAGTCTTTGGAAATGCAGAATATAGAATCTGGGAATTTTTTACAGTGCTCTATTTCTAATGCAAAATATTCAATCATAAATTGGTAGTATTAAAAAGTCCTCTTATTATGTTATAATATAACCTCATGATACTTAAATATTAGAAAACTGATATCAAAATTAAATTATTAGGAAACAACTCTCAAAATGAAAGGTGGAATGACCAAAGTTAAGAAGTTAATTGATAGTGGGGATAAGAATTCGAGCCAGAGTTCTGAATTATTTGAATTATCAGGCAAATCTTTTTCTTGCATTTTATATACATTTAAAAAATCAAAATAAAATTCAAAACAAAGAAATGGAATAAAATATTTCATAAATAGTTAATAAAAACTTCATTTTATCATAAGAAACAAAAGACCATACATGAGTTTTTATTATGATCATTTTTGATAGATTCTTTTGAATGAGATGATCAATTTTGAGTGTCTTATCTGTTCTGAGAAGTATGTAAAAAAATTCATTATTTTGGTACACAATTGCTATTTATTTTTATCTAAATACAATGTCAAATTTCTTGTACAAAATTAATTGACTATTTTATTAATAATAAAATAGTTTGGTTTGTTGATTTGATGGTCTTGGCAATTTTTTTAAAAAAGATTGGTAATGGGGACTCAATGTCAATTTCTTTTTGAAACCTTAATCATATTTCTTTTCTTGCAATATTTGAGTAGATCCAATACTGTGCCATAAACATTTTATTGAACTGAGGCATGACAAATTCTTTTTCATTTTTTTAAATTGGTTGTTAACTTTCTTGTCATGTTAAATGCTTCACCTGGGAGTTGGCTTTTAGTCAGAGTTCACTCTTAAGTGTGTCTATCTTTCAACCTTGATGCAAAACTAATGACTTCTTATTATCTCAGACATAAATGAATCTCCAAGAGACATGAGGGACTTTTTGTAATCCTGTTAAGGGTCTCTTCTGAGGAAGGAATTAACTCTGCAGTTTGTTCTATTGAGTTTAATGGCTTAAAACATTTTTAATAACAAATGACAATTTATTAAAATGTCTCATGATTCTCCCTTAATATTCCTTTAGTACTAGTGAAAGTATAATAATTTATATAATTGAAGCATCTTTATTTGTCGTTTAATTTCTGTGTCTCAAGAAAACATTTTAGAAAGATTCTTACCCCCAGAGCTACCAACATCCAGGAGGAAAATTCTGCTCAGTAGGAAATGCAATATATCTAGATATTTGTGTTTATATATTTTTTTGATAGCATGCTTCAAAATATTAGGAAACTGATACCAAAATTAAATAGATATAATTGGTTTATCCTCTTTAAAATGTTACAGTTTTTCTCAGTATTACTGATATTATATAGTTACAGATGTAAGTACAAAACTGCATGGCAATGATATACACCAGCTTTATTTATTTTGGGAAAGAGAGGTTCTGAAAAAAATAAGGCAGAATATTAACATCTATTAAAACACAATGAATACATAGTATTTAATTATATTCCACATATTGGGAAAATGAGAGACAATATAAAACTAAATAAAGTTCTAGGTTTTACTTAAATTTCTTCCTAATCAATGTTTCTAGCTCAGATAAATTCTCCATTCCATTTCTTAATACTGATAGCCCATACTATATAATTTGCCCAAGTTATACCTTATTCATAATTTCCTTTACCTTATTAAAAGACAATATATTTGTATTTCTCTTGTACCCCTAATAATTCTTATCAGTTGATATCAATTCATTATATTATAAGGTTTTATTTTATTACAGCTTAATGCAATCACTGATCCAATTCCAAAAATGATATTCAAAAATTGTTTCATCACTTTAGCTTTTACATTGTGTTCAATATTTGCTGTTTATCAATTTGAATCTTAAATTACCCATTACAACTTGAAGTAGTTTTTTTTTCCTTTTCATAATTTTCGTCATCTATTAATTATCTTAGTTCATATATATGTCCATATAAACATCTGACCACTGGAAGGGGATTGGTAGGGATGGAAATTGACATTCATGTCCTTGACGTGCGGTACAGAATTTTCTCTTAATAACAATCCCTCAATGCCTTCATCCCAACCAGTTCGCCATTCATTGCCAATTTTGACCTGATTTCAATTGACTGAGGTTTTGCATGGATCTGTAATAACTTTTGATAATAAAGATTGTTCATTTGTGCACAAACAAGGTGTTTGGCATTAATTTTGGAACTGAAAAGGAAAGAGATGAAAAAGAAAAGTCCCTGCCCTTGAAGAATTTAAAATTCTTTATGTTTTTGTTTGCAACAAAGATATTTGCTGTCCTCTACCCACCACTTCTATGCACCACTGCAGATTTTCGATATGCATAATTTACCCAGTTAATTGACAAGCACAGTCAGAAATTATGAGAGTCCTGGATGATTTGAGGATGTACTCTCACTCTTGGGAAGGACTGATCCTTGCACAGACATATTTATTATCCTTATTATATCTCAGCAGAAGGTCTAGAGATCAAGATCTAAAAGCATCATCAAGTACCCAACACAAGCAAGGCAAATCCTGCCCTAGTACTTACCTATGTGTACTTATGTTGAAATCATTCTTTTGGCCCAGGTAGTGGGTCCTTGATTTCTCTCACAGGAAGATGCTTCCCAGCATTTTACTTCTCTGTCACTGACTTACACACTATTTTGACCTTAAAGCCACTGACTTCTAAACTAGCATCAGAAATGGTTTCCAATCTCCAAGAATAAGAGCCTCTTGTCTAATACTCTCTCTGCTACATTTTCCTCTAATTCAATTTCCATTACTCAACTTTAGAATGGAAAAGAAATGGTCCAGTGAAGTTTTGGTATCAGCTATTAACTTTTAAGAAACAGAATTTACATCTACGAATATCAAGTTGTTAGAAGGAGTCTAGGATTATGTAGGAATTATAACTGGTTAATTAAATTACTTCAAAAAATTCTTTTCATTTTAGGAGAGATTAATTCCTTTAAGTTAATTCCATGGCCCTTTTTTAAGCCTCAATGATAGTCTTGTGGTACAGTTTTTTTTTTCACGTATGCCTTGGCATTCTGTAACTGACATATAATTTAAATTATGTCTCTAGTATTTGAGTTGAATACCCACTGTGTGCTGAAGCACTTTGGTAGGCAAAGGGATATAGTAGCCAGCAATGTAGATGTAGTTTTTACACTCAGTATACCTGTGTTCAAATTAACCTGCTAATTCTAGTCTTGAGATGCTAGGGCAAATTATTTAGCTTGTATGAGTCTCCTATGTTCATAGAACAAACGAAGTAACACAGGTATCCTGGTAGCTGCACTATCAAACTCATAGAATTTTGTGAATCATCAGCTGATGTATGTGAAAGTACTTTATAGTCTAATGTGTTAAACTCTTTTTATTTATATTTTCTTTTAAAACTGTAGTCAAATGCTAGCATTTTCCCTGAAAATCCCAAGAAATTAGGTGAGAAAGAAAAGTAAAAACTTTACTGCTTGACATCAAAGCAGAAATGGTAATGAAGAGCACTTCCACCTTACACCTACTTATTTGTGTAAACATAGCTTGCATCACTGTTATACTTCTTACCATTCTTGTGCATACATTATATCACCCTCATATCTAATTTAAAATGTATCTTTGGCATTGAATGCACTAAGTCCCAAGGGTGAACTTATAATTTAAGAAGACAAAATCAACAGAAATTCTGAAGTTATTAAGTATGAATTCAGATTTTGATAAAACAAACTATAAAATACTAAAGGAATTTAGACATTACCTGTGTATCAAGATTCTGAAGATTTGTGTAGAATATGTGCCTACCTTGCAAGCTTTTGTTGCCTCCCTTCCTTTTGTCCTTGGAATGACAGCGGGGTTGGTGTCTGGGAGCTGTCACTGGGTTGGTGTCTGGGAGCTGTCACTGACACAGGGAGGCAATGAGATCAACAGCAAACACAAATGATGAAGCTAACTCCAATTATCCCACTAGGGGGTTTGAACTAGTTAATTATGAGGTTTTTTTTTTCCTAAGTAAACTTTACATATGAGGATACCTAGTGGATGACAAATGAATTTAAAAATAACTTGTATGAAAGGCATAAATGATGGCAATTTGGAAATGCAAATCAAATGGTAAAAACAGGTTTTGTAAATTTGAGAGTATTTTTGAACTCTTTTGTTTTTTTCATCTTATAAATAACCTGCCATTTATATCCAAGGGCATTTTTTTTTCATCCTGTGTGGGTGGCATAATTACACAGAATACTTTAGGCAAAAAGAAAAATATCTTCATATCAGCATAAGATAACAGAACTCCATGTCACCTATAGTCAGGGTCTGATGAATAAATTTGTATTAAATGTTAAAAATAGAATATACTGTTCTATTTCTAAAAATAGGACATAATAAAGTGAAATTATTAAGCTTATAATTAGGAGCACAGATATTCCTTATTCTTTGTCTTCTTTGTGGGTAATTCAGGTAACATTTAAAAGTTTAAAAAAATAAGTTTTGAAGGTAGCCCCCTCTCCCATTGGAGTTGTGAAATAAATGGGTGTTGTCTGTAAAAAATATTTAGAAAGAAATAATGCCTTTCTTAAGTCTTCAATATTTTCTTTAATACCCATTAGTTTTCCTGTGCTGTGATATCTCCACTTCTGTGTTGATGAAGAAACATTTTCCTCTCTAGAGAAATACCTTATTTTTTATCTCCCAGAACTCAAATCTTAAATTTCCCTTAAGTCTCTGATCAAACAAGTCACCAGTATTTACTGGGTATACATTTTATTGCCTGCTGCCACAGAAGGAACCACAAAAAGACACAAAAATTATAGGAATGTTTCACCCTCCAAAAACGATTTGAAAGAGGGCATCTCATCTTGCAGTTGGTCTGAAATAATATTTAGTTAATATTTAAAATTGCCTGTGAGGCTTGTCTATGTTCTCATTTTTCTAATACAAAGCAATGTATACTCACTTGAGAATATTTTAAAATTAAATGAGAATAAAAATGGGAAAAATTTTCCAATTTTAGAATAGATATACAATCATTGGTCACTATTAATAACATTTTATTAAATTTTAAATTTTCTGATTTTTTGTGTAAAGGTTAAAACCATTATTATAATTGCACTGCATATCATTTCTATGTTGCTTTTTCAATTAACATATTATGTAAATAGTTTTCACTGGGTTGTCTCTTTTAGCCACTAATTCTTTAATATATTTGGTTTTCAGCATTTTATTTATTTTTATCTTTTTGAGAATTCACTATGTGCCAGGCCCAGGGTCAAGACATTGTAGACAAGGCAGGGAGGTAAGTGCATAGCAATTTCAATCTAGGAGAAATGATTATAAGGAGACTAAATGTGTCAAGTTGACTTTTAATGTTACAAAATATCTGTACTTACCCACTGTTTTAATATCTTGTCATCTCTAGTGCTATTGGTGGTCCATCAGCTATTTTTTCATAATGCTTTTAATTAACTGGTGTCACTTGAAATTCTTTCATCTTGGCATTTCTGTTCTCTACATCACCTTTTGTCTTCTGTGATACTGGGCATTAGCTTCTTGGATAAATTTTTTTTATAAATGTCTTAAACTGATTAGAACATTATTGATATTTAAATACTCTTAAGATTGAAAAGATTTGAGTCTTGGGTATATGAGAGTAAGATCCCCTAAACACCCTGATTTTTCTTCTGACCTGACTGAAAAACACAGTTTGCTTCTGGCTCTGAGAACAGGGCCAGTAGCAGCTATTATTCACAATAGGCAATAGTGAAAATATCCTAAACAGCAAACAGTGAATGAATGGATAAAGAAAAAAAATGCAGTATTTATAAACAAAGGAATATTATTCAGCCTTAAAAAGTAAGGAAACTTTTTTCCTTTTTCTTTTCTTTTTTTTTTTGTGACAGCATTGATAAAACCAGAAGATGTCATTCTAAGTAAAATGTAAAATAATCTTGTCACGTGCAGAAACACCACACAATTTCTATCATAGGAGATATCTAACATACTCAGGCTCATAGAAGCACAGAATAGAATGGTGGTTGCCAGGGGTTGAGTGGAGAATTAATTAGGGGTTGTTCCACAATCTGTATAAAGTCTCAGTTATGCAAAACAAAACATTCTGGAGATCTGTAGTACATCACAGTGCATCCAGTTAAAAACTTAAGGGGTGGCAATCTCATGTTTAATGTTCTAGATTTAAAAAAAAAAGCACAAAAGCATACAAGAACTTCTAGATGTGGTGAATTTATTCATTACTTTGATTATGGTGATGGTGTCATGGGTGTGGAAAAATGCTCATACCTAGATTTTTTATTAAATATTTACAGTCTTCTTTCTATACAACTATACCTCAAGAGCAATTTGGGCACTATGATGCCCATTCACTGTTCTGCATTAAGATTTGTCTCTATTTGACCAGACAGTGTCTCACTACCTTTTTTGCTCTTTGTGCTTTAATGTTCATGCAGCATAGGTATTTATTTAGTACATTCATGTATTTTACATAACCCAGCTCTTCATTGGAGAACCTAAACTTTCCTACCTAACTCCAAAGCTGGGACTCATAAGAGTTTGCCCCTGTATTACAAGGAATTATGAATATCTTATTATTTTTTTTCACATTGCTCCCCACCCCCCATAATTACTAGACTTCATTGATCCTAATAAATTAACATTTTCTTCTTTTCTTTCAGGGGTCATTAAAGACTAGTATCAACAAGAAGTTAACAGGAATAATACTTTATCAGGCAAACCTAGTTAAAACTTAATGTTCAAACTCTTTACAAGTTCTCAGACACAAGAGTTTCACACTCGAAAATTTAAGACTGCAATGCATTCTAACCTTTCAGGACCTTGCATTCATTTTAAATCACAAGATGCAGAAATTTATTAGAGTTTGATGTGCAAGTGATGGCGTGCTTAATATGTTATATGAGTATGGTGTCCTCTAATGCTCCCTGGACCAACATAAAAACAAAAAGTTGCATCTCATTGGAGCTGTTGAAACACAAAAAATTTTAATAAATAAGAATTACGGTGCAATAAAATTCATCATTATGTGAGGAATTGGAATAGCATTAAATGTCTTTGGAAACTCATATTATTCTTTTGCTCTTCCTGTTTCCTTTCTATTCCATTCTATGATTCTAATGAATTCTTTAGTTATTTCTTAGGGGAGTTTTAAAACGTAAACTACCCTCAAATTCCCCTTTCTCACACTAGTCCAAGATTAAATTTAAGATTAATTTCCTATTTCTAAATAGGAAGCCTACACATCCTACATAGATTTTTCACTGTAAGAAAATTCAAAACTGCTATTGTCTGACCTTTCTTCTTCCTCCTGGTACTCAGTAGCAGATGCTGCCAGAGGCTGCCAGTACCCTGCCCATGGCCTCTGGGCTCTTATCACCAGTGCTTGGAAGTGGGATTTCTAATTGCCAGAATCTGTGATTCTCTTTGAGGATGCTATCTGGCCCTGTGAACTTGCTCTTTCCTGAGTTACCCTGGATTCGCCGAGGCATTTCTGCTATCCAGGAGCAGCGCTTAATCAATGACTGTTGGGTATTGGTGGATACATACTCCTGCTCACCTTTAAAGTGGGATAACAGAAGCTCTGTTCTATTCTGGCTCCCAGATTTTGCCAGTGGTATTGATTGTTTGTTTTGGCTTCCATAGCAACCTCTCTTTCTCACTTTTCTTCTCTGCTCTTGGAATCTATGGGGGTTCACCTCTAAAGAGTCTGTACATTAATATGAGAAAGGAACTGACAAGTGGGAAAAAAAGCATGGTTTAGTGCTACTGAGTTTATATTTACTGAATCTTAAGAGTATTCACATATATTAAAATTCACATATCTTTTATAAGAAAATATAATAGAAATAAGATCACTGTCTAATTTATTTAAATTTATAGATTAGAGTGGGAGTAGCAACTATTAATAAAAACATGACAAAGAATGTTAATCGCACTCTTACAAGGTACATGCTTCATATGTGTTAACTCCTCACAGCATCCTTATTAGATTGAAACTGCTACCATCAACAGCAGTTTCAAGGAAAAGAACAGGGAATGAGAATTAGATCTCTTACATACCGTTAGAATCTGTAAGTGTTGGAGATGGTCTCATAACCAAGATGGCAGCCCCAGAGGCCACCTTTGTAAACACCATGCTCCGAATGATAAGTGAAGTTTTATTTCTAGACAGGGGCTGAAGGTAATCCACACATGCTTTGGAGTTTTCTACAAATACTCGTTAAATCTATCATTAAATATAAGTGAGTCTGAGAACACACCGATGTTTTCATAGGCATTCTGGGTAGGGAGTAAACCATGGTAACCATGAACCAGCTCCTGCCTTGTCTGTTTGCAAAGGTGTAAAGTCCTAGGAAGCTGAAGTTGGTGTTAGAATTCCCAGGCTCTTGCTGTTCTAGTCTCTCTCTTGAGACCAAGATCTTGTCTTAAAAATATTCCATTCAAGCTTTTGATTTGCTCAGTCTGTACCTCGAAGATTAATTATCTTCTAAAATTTTCATACACAACAGATTTTGCCCTCTTCTTATACAAATTTGAAATGCCTTAACTACTGTTAGAGATCTTTTAGCTTAAAGATCACAGATTTTAAAAGCAAACAGACATTTCCCCCTATATTTTCTCTATTAAACATTTTGTGGATATTTAATTCTCCTATGTGGTACAACATGATTTAAGAGAAAATGATCTTTAAACATGGCTAATTCAATTAGTAAAGTCTATTAGTTGTTACACAGGCCCTAAAATGAAGAGAAGACTTGTCAAAGTAAAATCAAGGTTAACACTTTAAATGATATGCAAAATCACAAAGAACAGAAAATAATTCTTAAATTGAAGTTAGAATCTGTGATTTTTTTTTCTGGGTTAAGGAACATCACAAAGGAATAAAAGGCAATATTTTGATGTGATCCTTAGAGTAAGAACTTAGAATTTTTCTCTGAAAAAGATGGGAAGCCACTGGATGAATGCAAGAAAAGTATGGTATGATGATTTCACTTGAGTTTTATTAGAATGACTCTGGTTGGAGCTTGGTAGTAGAATACAGGGGGCAAGAATAGAGGCAGGTGAGTTGGGAGACCATATAGTAATCTGCATGAGAGATAAGAAGCCTGGATGAGAGTAGCAGCAGAGAGGTGGTGAGAGTAAGTGGAACCTTAGACATGTTTTGTAGTTAGATCTAACAGGACTTGCTGACATTGGATATGCCTTATGGGAGATGGCATAAAGGTTCAGGGCCTGAGCTAACTAGGAGCTTCTGTGAATGAAGATGAAGACTCTAGGAAATAGTGGATTCTGAGGGATGACAGAGAGGTGCTCAGTTTGTTGTTGTTGTTGTTGTTATGTTGAATTTGAAATGCTTTCTATGGAATACTGATATAATCTGAAATATACTTGAAAACACCCATGAACTGTCTCTTGTAGACTATAAGGCTCTGATGACAGTGTTTCACAAAAATTCAAATTCTTTTCCCTTGTGACAAAGACTTGAATGGGAAATCCTTACGATGCACAGTAAAATATTTTTATGAGATTTTTTTTTCAGAGAAAATGAGTCAACTCAACGAAATCCCTCAAGTTCCCACTATGAGACAATGTAATCCATTTTCCATAGGCTTCTCCCCAAACAACCCCCCCACCACAACAAAGTTATCCTTATATAAATCCCCTTGACTAGCATTTATTCTACATCTATCATTTGATCTAAAATCAATACCCATGTCTCTAGTCACTGCTCAGAGATGTTATTCATTAATTTTTAACAGCTGAAATCTAACTTGATCTCATTACAAATGGATGAGTGTAGGCTGTCTTTGCTATTCATTTTATTTCTCTTTCCCCCTTTCTGTCATAGAGAGCCAGCCTGGCATCTTTAAAAAGAAAATGGGCCAAATGAAACTTAAGCTTCTCATTTTGGCATGCTTAAAACCCAGCATGTAAATATGGCCCCTGAGAGAAGCAAAGACAAGCTTACAAACAGATGTTTTCACAGGTAAACCATTGATTTTTAACCTTCAGGAGATAATAAAGCAATGTCAACTTCTCTTTATCAGCAAGACAGGGAAGTCATCTATCACCCCCAGGGGTTTATGATGCTTATAAATGAACAGTGGTGGCAATGTCAGTGTGACACCTTTGATACTGTAAACCCTTAGATCTCTTTGAGGTTGGGATCTTATACTGAGAGACTTAACTAGAAGCAGCGTATTTATAGAGCTCTCCTACAGCTGCAGGTACTGATACATTTTTCTACATATCTTCAAGCCCTTTCAAACCGGCACTGGCCAGAGCAAATCCTCTAAATTTTCAGATTACAGTGCCCATCACAAATTTTCCTAAAAGTACTTAAAATGGTACAAATTTTTAAAATAGATTTATTTCCTTTGGAAACATATTTTATTTAAAAACCATCAGGAAATATTAATAAATAAATGAGCAGACAACCAAAAGGCAATAATGAAGTAAAACCACCTCTAACCTGGATGTTTTTCTAATCTCACACTGAGAGGAAACCATCATCCACTCCTATGCATATTCTTCTATGCTGAGATCTTAGTATGTTTATTTCATTAAAGAATACTAATTTGGCCAACACTTTTTAAAATCTCCTTCATTTCAGATTGTATCTTTAGCATCTTTCTAGCTAAATTTTTTTTATGAACTCATTGTTTTGTGGTTATATATGATTCCATTGCATGGGTAAATTTTAATATATTTTACTGAGATTGTTGCTGTTGGACAATTAGATATATTATTGTTTTTGCCTATTCCAAATTAAGCCATGATGTGTTTCTTTGTTAATTGGTATGCAGGATAACTGCTTTTCTCTAACTTTTATTAAGTATACATGCAACATGCACAGAGAAAAGTATACACTATTTTAAGTATACATTTCCAGAGATTTTTCCAAGTTGAATTCCACTGTGCAAGTGGTGTGTGAATTAAAGCAGACGGTGCTATCATCATCCCAGGAGCCCTGCTATGCCTGCCCTGTTATGACTACCCACCTTCCACGGGAACTGCTATCCTGACTTCTGAAGTACTCAACAAGTTTTGCCCCTTTTTGAACCTTTTTAAAGAAGTTACACTTTACATTCTTTCTTACATCTGGTACGTGTCTCTCAACACTATGTTATTCATCCCTGTTATTGTCCAGAGTTGTAGCTAATTATACTCATTTCTCTATATCAAAGGTCAATACATATTTTGAAAAAAGACAAGAAATATTTTGAGTTTGATATATCTATATTTGTGGCACTTACTGAAAAAAAATGCTCTTTTTTTCCAGTTTGTAAATCGTACAAAAACAGATTTCACACCGTTATTGGTTCACAGATGATAACTTCCTGACCCTTCCTGTATAATATTCAACCCTTTGACTATATCAGACTTTATCTATTCTACTGTGGATAGACATTTGCTTTCAATTTTTGCCTCTCAAGAAGAGTTCAAATATGAGCACTCTTATGCATGCATGTCTTTAGTGAGCGTATAGATCAGTTACTTTGGAATATTTAAAATACACAATCATACTGTACTAGTCGTAAGTTGATATGTATGCTCTGCTTCACTAGATGTTACCCAATGTTTCCCAAAGTGATTATACTAAGATGCGTAAGTACCTGATAATTTCAATAATTCCACATACTTGTTAACAATTGGGATTATGTGTCATTACATTTTAAATTCTTACCAATCTGTTTTGTGTGCAATTGTATTGAATGCAGTTTTAATACTCATTTTTTCATAATGACATATGAAGGTGAATGCCTTTTCTTATCCCAAAAGGTCATTTCTATTTGTTTTGTTATAAAGATATTATACAAGGTTTTTGACAATACTTTTATTGATTTTTATGCCTTTTTTTAATTTGCAGGAGTAATTTATATATACTGGCTTTAGTAGAATCTATAGATTGCAATTATTTTCTCCCACTGGCTTGCCTATTAATGTTCTCTTTGGATAAAAAAGAATGCTTGAAGTCAAAAGTCTTTTTATCAATAATTTCATTTGTAGTTAACACTTTTTGTATCTTAACAAAAGAAATCTTTGCTTTATATAATATCATGAAGGTATTTACCATCTTTTCTTACAGAAAGCTTTATTGTTTTACCATTTGCATTTATAAATTATCTGTTTGACATTATTTTTTGGAGAATTCAAGATAGGAATCAAGGTACTTTCTCCCCTCTTATGAATAGCCATCTGACCCAGCATTCTTAAGTGAGAAGACTGTGTTTCCCTCTCTCTTTTAGTGTAACCATAGATACAATTCGGGCAAACACATAAATGTGGTCACTTGTTGATACTCTCTCTTATTGACTTTATTTGGATTGCTTTTAAGTGTTTTTATTTTTTTTAATCCAAAACCTGTTGCAGAAATATATTTCTGATTTTATTTTGTTCACCTTCAGATGGAGGATTAACAGGTTGTCTTATTTTATGGCCTGGCATCCTAAAAGTGCTTATATACAAGTCAGGACAAAAGTCAAAGAATGTGAAAGCTTTGTATGCCTAGTCAGCAGATGGAAAACTAGATGCTATGAAGATATGAAGAATAAGAAAAAGAAAAAATGATGGATACAGGAGTAGAGCACAATTATTTTGGGGACAGCATTAAGTTGGTTTCTAGCCAAGGAGAGCTTGACTTCTGAAATGATAACTCTAGCAAGACTCTTCCTACTAGCATTATCCTACTAGTCTTATGATTTATAGCTACTGGTTTTTGTATTGGTTTATTAATTTCTTTTCTGTCTCCTTATTCTAAAAGGGAAACTCCCTGAAAGCTGAAGAACTACATAAGTTCTTCAGTATTTTCCCCTTCCCCATGTTTAAAATGATGACTCCCTCTCCTAAGTGCTCAATATTTGTTGATTGATTGTCCCTGAGAACATTTTTCTAACAAGTAGCAAAACTGAGTAAGTAAAAACAACCATCATTGGGCTATCTTTTATGGGCAGATGTCTTGTCAAAACAGAGCAGCTTTTGAAGACAAATTAAAAAATGTCAAGATGCTGCCTTTGCATCTAATGACACAAGTGAGACCTTATTTCATGGTTAAGTGATTTGTGTTAGAATGCATTTATAAAATGGAAGCCCATTTAACATTTTCATTTCCCAAAAAGAATGCATTTCATTCATGACAACGACATCATCAGTGTTAATCAATCTTTGAACTCTGTTTGTCTCTATGCATTAGAGTGAATCTATTCCTTAGATGTGACATAAGCCCATCCACTCACAAAAAGAAGAGGAAATGTGTTTGGAGGGTAATTTGTGTTCATGGAAGTGTACATAGAGGTAGGAAAAAAACAATCTAGTTGAATATATGCAGAGTAGAGATGGTGAATTAAACTGTATGTAAAAAAAGATTATAATCAGTCTAATGTTTTTCTAGAGAGTTTATTTTGAACTAAAGAATTTGAAGCATTATATTAACTTAAACCAAGTGCTTCTAGCCTCAAAAAGTTGTCCAAAATTTACTAGCTTGCAATCACATTTGCTTATATAGAACAAAGTGGCACAGATTATTATTTTACTTTAAATTGAGGCATGTGTTCTATTGATTTTTAAAAAAAAAACAGTTAAAGAACTGCCAAGTTGCTGTGTGTCAGAGATGAGTGTATATCAGTGGTCCACTTTACTCTTTGAATGTAGCCCTATTTTTAAAGAGGACTTGTTTTTACTTTTCTCCCTTTCTTCCTCCCCTTCCCTGTTATCTCCACCTCTCTGGTCTCCCCTCCCCAATCTTGGGAGAAACAGACTTACACTTCTTTCTCATCCTAGGCCAACTTATCTGTCCTTGAGTTGGCACAGCCAACCAAAGGAATGAAGTAATTCAGATTTCAGGGGTTGAGCCAGAAGATCTAAGAAATCTTACACATTAATAAATAAGCCAGGCATGGTGGTGCACCCCTGTCATTCCAGGCATTGGGGGGGTTGAGGCAGGAGGATTGCAAGTTTGAGGCTAGCATGAGCAACTTTTCAAGGACCTAGGCATCTTAGAGAGACCCTATTTCAAAATAAAAAAAGTAAAAAAGGTCTGGGGATGTGGCTTAGTGGTTAAGCACCCCTGGGTTCAATTGCTGGCACACACACAAAAATAATGATAATAAGTGAATTGCCCCTCCTCACTGCTGTGAGGGCATACCTGGAATGTAGCCTTTGAGTCACCTCTTTAAAAACCGCCTGTTCCCCTGATGGGCAGAATCACAACCTTTGGAACAGGAGTTCCCTGTGGTTCTCCTTTGCTTGCAAAGTAGTAAAACTTTTTTTCTCCCTTTTATCTCAAACTCTTGTCTTCATTATTGGATAGGCATTGGGAATAAGGACTGAAATTTTTGTAACAGGTAACCATAGATGGGTGACTGTCTTGGTATGCCTGGGAGAGTCCCGATTTACATCTACTGTCTTGGTGAAATGGTTAGCTGGACCCATTTTTGTCCTCCACAATGCTTCTGTTTGATGTTGCTTCTCACCCCAGCCATGGACATTGTGGGTGGCTTTTCTAGGTGTAGTGAGGCTCCTATTGGTAGAAGCCACAGAGCAAACCCCCAGGAAGAGTTCTAAGTACATAGAAAGGACACTTAGTGGTTGCTGCTGTTGATTTCCTTCTTCTCAGAATATAGAAAAATATAGTTAAAAGCCAAGGTTCAAGGAAGGTCAATCGTAGAGTTTGCCAAGCCATACAAGATAGCTGATACTTAGGGAAATCATTTCTGGGTTGCATTCTCAGCTCTGATGGGAGCTTACCCACTGCCAGTGTTATTTTGGCAGCCGTACCCAACAAAGCTGCTCACATGCCAATGAATTTAAAAGCTCCAGGAAAAAAAAAAAGAAGAAGGAAAAAAAAAAAAGAGTACATTTGCCTCTCTCCACACCACATACCACACTTCTGGGATTCTGAAATATCTTACTGAGCACTTTATTCAATCTAAATTTAAATAGAACTTTTCACCACTTCCCAAGAGAGAAACAACAATGAACTAGATGAGAATGAGAGGAACTGGAAGAAGGTAATGCTCCATATCATTTGGTTAATCTATTCTTGTTTATTAATTTATTACATGGAACAGTAAGTTTAATGGCTTTAACTTTGAAGTGGAAAAGAAGCCCCTAAAGTATACTTTCAAAAACTGCAATAATGACTTTAGGAAGATCTAGGACAAGGATTGCATTTAATGTTTTAAGTTATTTTTCAAGGCCTGCGTTAACCTTCGCCTTCAGATTTATCATCTTACATTAGCCAAAATAAACTACCACCATAAGAAACCATGTATTATTAAAATCAGAACAGTTTCCTATATTTATTAGTTTAGTCATAAAATTGCTATTAGAAATAGCATACAGATGAGTTTGATATCCATAAAATCATTGAAACATAACATGACATTTACTACCTGTGGTACATAATTATATTCACATACTTTTAGATGCATCTATTTCTGTCACTGAATCATTATTTTCAGCAAGTTGCACTGTATTTCCAGAAGTAGAATTTTAATTTTCTCATTTCTTTTATACTTCTGAGTTTGAAGACATGTAATTTCGAAAAAGATTCTTCAGGGGGGACCTCTTCTTAAGGTACACATAATTTTTCACTCTTTTTTGATTTTTCAATAATTTTACTTCTTGGATTTTGTTTATGCTATGAAATCTATCAAACTGTACAACAGTGTTCAATTATGGATGCATTAATTAATTGAGATATCTGCTATTGCATCTTAACTTTAAAGATAAATTTCATAAACTTCAAAATCACATTAAATGAAAAATGTGTTTAAAATAAAATTCATGTCTATCTTCTGCATTGTTTTTATTTTGTCTCCACTTTCAACTTATAGAACACTATATGTTAACATTAACAGATTTAAAATTTTGAGTCTTTTAAATACAGAGTACCGGGCACATGCACTATAAGTTTGCTGAGTTATGTTTTTAAATAACTAATTCATTGAGGAGGGTATAAAGGAAGTGAGTGAGGCCAGTCATCCACTCAATATCAATATCCAATGTGGCTTCATGATTTTTCCCTTTTCATCAATTCTATAGTTTCAGGGAAAATTAAGTACTCCAATTTGTAAATTTAAGAAAAAAATTTAAAACATCCATCCAATGAAAGTCCATTGTATTTTTAACATCAAGATTTTGTATATTTTATCAAGATTTTGTATATTTGTATATTTTGTATGTTTATTTTATATTTGTAAACTTAAATAAGAAAATGTTTACAAATAAACATTTACTGAGTGTAGGTGTCTCCTGGATGCTTTGTGTTGTGGAATATTGCTTTTCTGAGAAAAAGCTTCTCCATCTGTAAAAAGCCAGATAATATGTGAATATAGACTAGCATAGCTTCCCAACAGTCCTTGTTAATATCCATGTTTCCAAATTAAAAGACTCAGATTTATTCAAAGGAAATTAACCTGTGACAAATATCAGCAAAAGGACATATAGGAGTTAAGATCCTAGTGGAAATTCCAATATCCTTGGTGCCCTCCATGGACATAACAATGGATGCAATGCAGAGAATCTTTTCAGTTCTGCTTTCTCAAGGTGTGAAACTGGGGCCAGTTTCTTCAAAGAATTTAGATTCTTCAATTTTATTTGTAACATCTCCTATTAAATTATGACATGATCATATCATAAAATATCAATTGTTGTGCGGATTTAATTTTTAATTTCTAAAAACTAACTAGAGACACCAAGGACTAGTGAAAAGAGAAGGAAAGTATCATAGTGATAGCAGAATGTGATGGAGAAACTGAAATTCCCATGGGTCCCTTGTCAGAGCCATCTGGAGACCAAACTGTGATGCTCAGTGGCCTTTCTCCTGTCATCTGGTGAGGCTGGTGAGGCAAACTGCCCAAACTGTTCAGTCTGATGCTTGATTTGTTCAAGATTTACTCACCCCTCTGATCTACCTTTTTAAAATGGCTTAGTATATTCCATGAGCACGCGTGCGCACACACACACACACACACACACACACAATGTGTTAATTACATTCTAAATGTACATACCTTCAGGGTAAAGTATGGTATTTCCATCCACGTATTTACTATATTATGGTCAGATCAGGGTAATTGGCATATGTATCACCTCAAATTTGTGTCATTCTTTTATATTAGGAATATTCAAATCCTTGTCTACCTGCAGTTTTGAAATATACGATTAACTGTTGTCAGCCATAGTAATCCTACGGTTACATAGGACATTAAAAGTTATTCCTTATATTGAATTGCACCTCTGTACCCACTAAACACCTCATCTCCATACTTCCCCCACCCTTCCCAGTCTCTGTTAACCACTATTCTACTTTCCTATGAGAGGAAATCTTTAAGCTATTTTTTGAAGAGCTCTGAGTGTGTTGGGTTTCTCAGAGACAGGAAAACCCTCCATATCTATAAGGTAAAATAGCTGCAATGAATCAATGTGAAACTAATGAAATCAACTCAAATTCTGCCAAGGCAAGATGGAGGAGGAGAGGCAGCCCCTGTGACCCTCATTTTCATGCCAAGCCACATTATATAGATAACTATACTTTAAGCCAAGCCAACTGATGTCAGCCTCATTTTAAGGATATTTTCACTGTTTGCTACATAGTTACATATTTTCTGTCCTTGATTTTTGCAATATTGACTTTCACAGGACACTTTTCTTGTCTAAAACTGAATGGCAACCTTCTTGAATAATTTGAAAGAACAATGATGCTGATACCATCTTCAGAATGACAACTGCATAGATTACACAATCTATTCTTTGAAATGTATGCTATAATTATTTCTGAATATCAGAAGTGTAACCACATAACAAAAAATGCAAACACCCATAAGGGGTAAAACGTAAAAATCAGGTTTCATGGAAATACTTTCAAGAAACATGGCAAAGATTATATACTATTAACATTTAATGAACTCATATACATCAATAAGAAAAATAGTAACATCTTAAAACTATACTACACAAAATATAAATAATGCATATTGCTTTAAACTGCATATACATATGCACATAGAAGATAAGTACATACTCTCAGGATAATTGGCATATCCATCACCTCAAATGCAATAGAGTATGCAAGTACCTATTTGGTGTGATTGGAACCCCATACTTTCTCTGTGTTTCTATGTGTATACAGGCATGACCCCATTCCATACACACCTGGGCATAATTACACAACTCCCTTTCCTTAATTTCTTTTAAAATTCTCAATATGTCATGAATGTCCCTCTATATCACATAGATTTAAACCATTCTTTTGGTATCTATAACGTGTGATAGCACTACGAGCTATCACAGGATGTTCCAAGGATACCTGGTTGTCAAGTTTGCAAGTGGTAAAAAATAGAAACAAGATGAGCTTCCACCAGTGAGCAGATGATGGTTCAATGAATTATGGTGCATCTGTATGGTAATATAAAAGAATATGCATATTAAATAAAATACCATTGAATCCTCACAGTAATCATGAGAAAGGGAAATTTTTGTCTCCATGTAATATTGAGAAGAGTGAGGTTCAAACAAGTGGCATTATAGCCTTAATAAGTGGCATGACCTGGATTCCAACTTAGTGCTATGGATCCTCCAAAGAAACATGTACTAAGGCTTGGTCACTAGCCTTTTGAGTTCCTGGTAAG
The DNA here is from genome assembly GCF_045843805.1 of Urocitellus parryii. Taxonomy (NCBI): domain Eukaryota; kingdom Metazoa; phylum Chordata; class Mammalia; order Rodentia; family Sciuridae; genus Urocitellus; species Urocitellus parryii. The sequence goes on along the minus strand of NC_135539.1, from coordinate 128,247,634 downwards.
AGTAGAACTTTTGAGAGGTGGGGCCTAGTGGGAGTAAGTTAAATCACTAGAGGTGTGCCTTGAAGAGGTCATTGGGATGCTTCCTATCTCTTTTCTTCCCTGACCCCTTGAGGTGAAAAGGTCTATTCTGTCATGCTTTTCCACCATGACATACAGTGTTAATACAGGCCCAAAGCAACAGGAACCAGCAACCATGCACTGAAACCTCTGTATATGTGTGTGTGTGAGTGTGTGTGTGTGTGTGTGTGTGTATAATATTTTGATAATGTAATATTTACAATACATTTTATCCTATATTTTGCACATTATATATATGTACACACATAAAATTTAAAAGTATGCTATAATTTTATGTAGAAAATTTGGTGGCAATGAAAAAATACTAGTTTGGTAGAATTGATAGAGTATACTAAATAAAATTAATTCACAAAATTATGATTTTTTTGTGGCATTGCTTTTGAGTTGATTGCATACTGTGATTTTTTACACTATTACGTTTCTTGTTTTGTCAGTAAATATTATTTTTATAATAAAGATACTATTTAGTCAATAATATGACCAGTTCTATTGCAAAAGTTTAATTATGCTTAAGCAAATATTTAAAGTCATTTTTGTGCACTAAAAGAGAATAGATAAGTATAAAAAGGAACAAAATCATTATATTATCATAGTTATATCACATTCACTGATTTAAATAATGAGACACATGTATTATTATGATCACATTCATAGTAGTTTTGATTCTTTGCTCTTGAATTAGTAAACATTTTTTACTATTTTAATATTTAACTTTGAGCTTCTTTTCTAGAATATTGATTTTGCTTCTGCCTTTGTATAAGATAAATTTCTCTCTCTAGCTTTTAATTTCTATCCTCACACTTATTCAACACCATATGGAGGAAATGTTTTTTTTTTTTGTATTTGCACTTTATAAACTGCAAGGATGAAATCTGCATAGCTGAAATTAGCAATACAAGTTTAAATTGTGCCATCAAATGATTAGATTGGAAATCTCCAAAATGACTAGGAATAACCTTAGAAATAAAAGTAAACAAAAAGTGAGTCCTATCTGTACTGTCTCATTTCATCCACTCTATTATGTTCTCCCTGGGTCACTAAAGGATGTTACAGCTATTTTTCTTAAACAAATGGTGTTGGTGTTATTGTTTAGATATGAAGTGTCCCCAGAAAAGCTCATATGTCAATGCAGGAATGCTCAGAGGTGAAATGATTAGATTATGATAGTTGTAACCTCATCAGCCTATTAATTCCTTTTATGGAGTAATCATTTGAATGGACTAGTAGGTGGTAACCATAGGCAAAAGGGGCATTGCTGAAGGAGGTAAGTCACCGGAGCATGCCTTCGGGGGTTATAATCTGGTCCTGGCTCCTCATCCTTCCAATCTTTCTGCTTTCTGGCTACCATAAGCAAGATCCTTCAGGTTGTGTATATGTGTGGGCATTTCCTTGAGTTTTGATTGTTTACTGAACGTCTTTTTTTCTCTAATTTTCTCCTATATGTATACTATTTTAGCTAAGAGTAAAATATTGACTTAAAGTAACTTGTGCTTTAGCTAAATTGAAACTCAGAATATTCTTTATTGTATGTGTACAGTGGTAGTATGCTTTTTGACACTTTAACCAAAAAATCTGCTAAGAACAAATTCGAGGAGGAAAAGTTTGTTTTGGGCCCACCATTTCAGAAATTCAGTCCATAGTTGGATAACTCTTTTGCTCTGGGTCCAAGATGAGGCAGAACATCAAGGGAGAAGGGCAGGGTGGAGGGAAGTTGCTCGGTTTCCGGCAGCTGGGAAGCAGGCAACATGAACACACACTTCCACAAGTTTCAGCAAGGATTTATGCAATGCTTCCATGCCCTAGACACCGGGTTCTACCACAAATAAACTTGGTTTCGACCTAGAGAAGTTCAGGCAGGTAATTTCAGCAGAGATGTTCTAGAATAGAATGTATATGTATGTTCAGTGAACTTTGAGAGACCAGCCAGCCAACTGAGTCACTTTACACAACCCAGCACTGTACTTGAGGACAGTAAGGGACTGTCAGCCTAAAGGATAGGCAGTATCAGAATATGCTCCTCTAACTTTGGGTAGACCTAATTCCAGAACTGATTGAAATACCTTTCTTTTGTGCCTACTTCCTGATTAAAGGCTTTATTCTGGGTGTTATGATATGGTGCAACCTGGGTTTCTTATCTTCCTTAGAGACTCTTTATCTTTTTGAGAGATTGAGAGTTGTCATGTCACTGCCACTGTAAGCATCTGAAGGGATTTCAAAATTCTTGTTATCTGTGAAAGTGTAACTGATAGTCTGGAGTATGTGCATTGGATTGAAGATTTCTCTTTCTCTCTCTTGCTCATTTTAGCAAGGAGACAAAGTTTATCTGAGGTGTCTAATTATTGTTGATACAACATGCATATTGTTGTCACTTCATAGGACATATTTTCTAACCTTTCAAATAATGGTAATACCTTATTGTTCCCAATAGAGCTAAACATTTATACTTCAATGTTGTTATCCTCATTACATTTTAAAGTCAATCCTGAAAATAATATTTACCACAATGATCTGTTGTTCCATGCCACTTAGAAATATCATCTTGCTTAGTCCTTTTCTTTTTAATCAATTGAAATTTTACTCTGAGGAAGGGAAGAGATTTTTCAATGCATACAAAGCATGTGCAGCAAAACAAAAATGCTTTTAGACAAGACTCAAAGGGTTATTTCTCATTATTTTTGGCATCCCTCTTTTCAGGGAGACAGGTCACAAGCATATCTACAGTTGATCAGTTGACAGATCAGCAATTCTATTAAGATGAAAACTAACCTTGGAAATGCTTAGAAGGAAAAGAGTGTCCTTTGATTTATTATGCCATTTTATGCCTGCACCATTATTTCCCTTTCAGCTATTCAGACTATGTTAAGTGGAAACATCTAGCATTTTTAATAAAGTGCTTCATTCAAACCAAATATTAACCAGAAGCATTTTAGAAGTCTTCTGATTAAAGTAAATGAAATAAAGATCATCCAGTTCTGTTCAATATAGAGAGTAAGGTGTAATGAAGAGAATACAACAATGTTTTGGGATGACAAACAATGCTGTCATTTCTTTTTAGCACCAGCTGAGGTCTGGGAGTTTTTCTCAGGAATTATGGGGACATGTGCTTTTTAGTAGATGGTAATGCATACTAGTTATCTCACATCTTGGTAAAAGTTATTGAGTGGTATGTAGTTCATTTTTATGATTGTGTAAAGTTATTTTGAGTTGTTTTTTCCTAGAGTCAAGACTACCATCTACCTTGTATAATTCAGATTTTTATAGCTTAATCAAATGTTAAATATTCAAATTTCATCTAATGTCAAAATATTCTTATCAATTTTTTTATTGTATCTTTAGAATTCCATAAGTTACTTTTCTCACTGTATTCTTTTACAACTTCTAAAATACTATTCTTAAATTATTTTAGAAATTATATTTTTCCAAAGTATAAGATTTAGGTGAAGGGTTTCCCAGATAGGAAGGATTCGAAGTTGAAAGGAGAAACTAATAATAAATCCACTTTGGTATAAAATTACAAAATTTTTCCATTAAAATTTAATTTTAGATACTTTATTTCTAATTCATCATAATATTTAATTATATTATTGGTTGAAATACACTTAAATTATAAAAACAATAGCTCATTAGAAAATTTTTATTCATAATATTAAAAATTATAATTGTATCTCTGTTAGTATCTACCTCACAACTAATATATGAGATTTTCGTAATAAAGTGAGTGTTTCAAAATAGATTAGATTATTAAAGACCTTCTTACTGCATATAAGAACTATTAAGAAAAACTTTTGGGTCAAATGGACAATCACACAAGAATATTTAGGAAAAAACAACTTTAGAAGAGTAGAGAATTTTAAACTGAGGAAAAGTAGTTGATCTAAAAATAATAACATTGAGAAAAAATGTTCAACATCTCTAGCAATTAGAGAAATGCAAATCAAAACTACTCTAAGATTTTATCTCACTCCAGACAGAATGGTAGCTGTCAAGAATACAAGTAACAATAAGTGTTGGTGAGAATGTGGGGAAAAGGTACATTCATAATTGCTGGTGTAACTGCAAATTGGTGCATCCAATCTGGAAAGCCATATGAAGATTCCTTAGAAAACTTGGAATGGATCCACTATTGACCCAGCTATCCCACTCCTTGGTATATACCCAAAGGACTTAAAAATAGCATGTTATTGTGACACAGCCACTTCAATATTGATAGCAGCACAATTCACAATAGCTAAACTTTGGAACCAACCTATCTGCCCTTCAATAGATGAATGGATAAAAAAACTGTGGTACATATACCCAATGGAATATTACTCAGCATTAAAAGAGAATAAATTTATGGCATTTGTAGATAAATGTATGGAGTTGGAGAATATTATGCTAAGTGAAATAGGCCAATTCCAAAAAACCAGGGGCCAAATGTTTTCTCTGATAAGTGAATGCTAATCTATAATGGAGAGGGGGTGTATGAGATGAGTAGAGAATCTTTGGATGGAGCAAAGGGGAGCAGGGAGGGGAAAATGGGATAGGAAAGATGGCGGAATGAAATGGACATGATTACTCTAGATACATGAGTGCACGAATGGTCTGACTCTACTTCATGTACAACTGGAAAAGTGAAAAATTCTCCATTTGTATATAGTGAATCAAGAGCTTTCTACTGTCATGTATAAGTGGGTAGAACTAATTAAAAAGTTCAGATATTACACATGGAAATATTTTAATGGTAATAAATAAGAAAAAAATTGAAAGTTGTATTTTTATCACTAGTCTCATGACGTAATAAACTAGAAATAAAAGTTACATATTTTTTTTTATTTCATTACTGAAATTTTACAGAGTCCCTGCTATATTTATGTTAACATTTTTTTTGTGTGTGTGTGGTTTGGTTATAAAGTGTCTCTCAGAGTCATGAGTTGAAGTTTTGATCCCCAGTGCAGTGGTATTTGGAAATAGTGCTTTTTGGAGGTAATTAGATCTTGAGGGCTCTGCCCCTCAATGACTAATAATTTTGTGACATTATTGGGAGGTGGTGGAAACATAGAAGGTGAGACCTTGTTGGAGTAAGTAGGTCCTTGGGGTTATGCTCTTAGGGACTGTATCTTGTGCCTGGTCCCTTCTTTTCTCTATCTCTGTTTCCTAGCTGCCATGAGCTGGGAAGCTCTCCTTCTGTCATACTCTTCTGCAATCATATTCTGCCTCATCTTAGGTCTTCAGCAATGGAGCCAACCTTCCATGAACTAATACCCCTGAAACCATAAGCCAAAATAAATCTTCCCTTCTTTTAAGTTGTAATGCAGGTATTTTGGTCACAGCAATGAAAAGCTGACTGACACACTATTCTAGGCCCAGGGGACACATGAGTAGGCAAAACAGGTCACTGTATTGCTTTCAACGTGGCTGGAAATACCTGAAGAAAGAAACATCAGCATGAACTCTGTCACAAACCATTGAAGGGAACCACCAAGATGCTGAGAAAATACTTGGATTACATGAGTCCCCAACACTAGTAAGCCCATGGTTCTGCCAAAGGAGCAAATTAGCTTGTCGAACTATATAGGTATGCCTACACTTAACCAAACTATTGGAAGTAAATGGACTTTAATTATAATTAAGCTAATATAGAATAAGCATTTTATTAGGTTTCTTAGTTGTTTTTGAACTGTTAATATATTGCACTTCATTTGATATGGTGATTTACATATTTTAAGTAGAATGTTATAAATAATGACTTCACATAAATGTTAATGGCTTCAGGGTGTTAAGTTTCTAAGATTGTTAGATTTTTCTCTAGATGTTAGTATCAATGTTACTGAAACTGAATATATTCTTATCCTGGTGGCAGTGCATAAAGAGGTAAGGCCCAAAGTACTGAATGAAAATTTACAATAGAGTATTTAAACTGTACAATGAATCTTGAACTTTTCCTGAAGTTCAGTAGTTAATTATCATCCTAAAAATATTAAAAAGAAATAAAATATCTAAAACATTCTGATTTCCAATACACGAAAGTATCACCAAGATTCCTAGCATATATTGATCAACAAATATACATTAGATTGATTGAATGTGGTTAAAAATTACAATACCAGTAACTGCAAAATAAAATCAAAGTTTTCATCGCCATAGATGAAAATCTTTGTTTTCTGCAGAACATAAAGCTGGAAATGTAAACAAGCATTCTTTGAGATTTGTGGTTGAAATTAGCTTATGTGAAAATAAAAAAAGAAAAGATAAATGATAAGATAGAATGACCATTCCCTTGCTGTCCCTCCCTACATCTATTTGTATTCATCTATTTGTATCTATAATCTAGGTAGTGACCTGTCAATTCTCTGTGTTTGAAATTTATATCTATATCTATCTATCTATCTATCTCTCTCTCTCTCTCTCTCTCTCTATATATATATATATATATATATATTGTAAGTAAAACATTTTCCAGACAAACTGTATATGGGTATGTGTGTATACACAGAGGTTTTGATATAACAAATGTTAACAGCATTTTATACTTTTGCTTTATTTACTCTTCATGTAAGAATGATGTAATTTTCACATAATAGTAATCAGCAATTAGTTTTCCCACTTAAATTTATTTTTATATATTAACATCTCTCAAAATCAGTGTAGCTTAGTTTCAGAAGGTAAAGAAGGCAACATCAGATTGAGCTGATGATTATTCCTAGATCCAAATGAAATATGCTCAAGAAAGAAAATTTATTTTCCTAATGCTTCAATAATCAAATGCTAAATATAAAAAATCCCATCTATTTCACATATGCCATCAAACACAAAATTCAGAAATGTAGTTTGCAAATTACCTGCTATCAGACAAATCCTTAAATATATACTTGTGAATGAAATACAGAATAATGCAAACACCAATTTCTTATCTATATAATAGTTGATACTCTCCTAGAATTCTTGGTTAGCTTTGAAAACTTGCTCCCCTTTCTTTTATTAAATACAACACCATAGTGGCATTTGTCTTTTGAAAGAAAAAATCATTTGACACAAGCAGAATTGTCAAAGAATGTCAGATGTTGAGAAATGCAGTGACAAATTAGAAAGGGCCAAGTCACTTAGGTAGTGATGTGCAGACAGCTCAGGGTAACAAGCACCAAATTGAAGAAGAGAGTGGTTGGTGAAAAGCATCCTGGTAATTATATAGCAAAATGACCAGAAGTTGTGTTGAAGTTATAGGTAGATATTCTGTTTATTACTGAAGGCTTGATAATGATGACTTTCAAATTAAGTACCTTAATTTGTCAGATGCTTTTGTTTTGTGACACTTACTACTGCTTCATATCAATATGGTATTATTTATAAAGACCTTGATTTTGCTTAACTTAAATTTCTAACAGTGCTCAAAATAGTCATATGAAAATAGTTCCAAGTCAAAGATTGTATTGTTGCATATTTAAAAATTGTCTTTTAGTTGTTGTTGGACCCTTATTTATTTATTAATTTATAAGTGGTGCTGAGAATCTAACCCAGTGCCTTACATGTTAGGCAAGCACTCTACCACTGAGCCACAACCTCAACCCTATTGTTGCATTTTTTACAAAGCATAACTAATGAAATTTTGAAATATCTCTTGTGTCTAAAATTTTAACCTCTGACAATAGAGCCACAAGAAATTTAATCAAATTAAATAGACTTCTAATTCAGACTATCAAAATATTATAATGTGAAATATCATATAGGATATTATGATGTACAGAAGACCCTCCTTGTCCATGGCAGATATTTACAAGACCTCTAGGGGATTTCTGAAATCAGATAATAACAAACCCTATAAAAACTTAATGTATTTTGCCTATACAGACATATCTATAAAAAGTATGATTAACAAATAAAGCACAGTAGGAGATAGAAACAATAACAAATAGCACAGCAGAACAGTTATAACAGTACACTGAAGTAAAATTGCCTGCATCACTACTCTTTGGGGCCATTATTAATGAAAATAAGGGTTACTTGAACACATGCACTGTGATGACACCACAGTAGTTATTCTGATAAAAAGATAGCTACTAAGTAAAGATAGCTACAGCAGGTAACATATACCATATGAGAATATTGGATAAAGGGGGGATGATTCACATCTCGGGTACAATGGGGAAAGATGGCATGATATTTCATCAAACTATCATCAAATTCAAATTGAAATCAGCTGAATTGGTCCTATATAAATAAGGGTAGCAATTTGCACCACTATAAGAATATGGTTGTCTTCATTGGAATGTAATATGAATTCATCTAAATCTTCTTCATTCTCTTCCCAGAGTCCCATAAATTCCATATACTTGGACTGATATATCTAATAAAATACATATCCTTAGAATTTTCCATAGGCTTAAGAAAGAATGGCCAAAGACTCCCCACCCCTCCCCACACACACATAGATGCTCCAGGGAATGAATGAAAGAAAAAGTCTCAGTACCATCAGAATATAGAGGTCTCATTTCAGAGCTATCTTCAAATATCTCATTTATTCAATCCTAACATATGTATATATTTCTGAGTCTCTGGGGAAGTTTATATTTCTTCATGGATGAATATATTATTCCCATAGTGGTTCACAAGAGCTGGGTCTAATTTTCAAAAATGTGTTTCAGGTAATTGGGTTTAGGAGATGTTGCAAATGTCCTTCCAACTTTATTCCATATAAAGAGATCATCTCCACCTTTCTTGCTTGGATGTAGTAAAACCCTTAACATATGCATTCTGATAACTTAAGCACATTACAAAATTCCCATTCAAGTTACACATTCTTGGGGCTGAGGTTGTAGCATGTAGCACTTGCCTAACATGTGTGAAGCACTGGGTTCAATTTTCAGCATGACTATAAATAAATTTAAAAAGTTTCATCGACAACTAAACATTTTTTTTAAAATTACACATTCTTCTACATATATATCAAAGAAATTTGTGGATTTTCTGTTAAATTGCTCCATAAATTTCCTAAAGAATTTTAGTTGTATGCTAAAATTATACAGTCAAATTTCTCATCCCCCCATCCTTAACCCTGTTGTCCCTACCCATATCAATGAAAAGGTTTTAGTTTTTAAATGCCATTAGTCACCTTACTTCCTCAGTATTTCCTCCAATTTTGAGAAATTGACTTTTCAACAAATGAAGTAAATTAGGATGCTATAAAAAGCCTGGCAAGTCTACAGTGAGATTGTAGTTCTACTCAATGGAATTCTACTCAACCATGAAGAAGAATAAAACTATGCCATTTGCTGGTAAATGGATGGAACTGGAGAACATCATGCTAAGAGAAAGTGAAGGGTTGAATATCTTCTCTCATATATGGCAGCTAGAAGGAGAAAAGGAATTAAAAAGAGTGAAATCATGGATTAGAAGAGATCAGTAGAGGCAGGGGACCGAGGACAAGGAAGGAGGGGAGGGAAGGGAAGAGAACTGGAGAATAAAGTTGACCAAATTATGTTATATGCAAGTATGAATATATGATAAATTCCACTTTTACATATAACTTTAATGCACCAATTAAAAAGTAATAAATAAATGAAAGCAAAACTAAGAGAGTATTAGTATCCTTTAAATTGACAAGTCATAATTGTATTACATTTATGGATTACAGTGTGATGTTGGATACATGTATACAGTGTAGAATGATTAAATCAATCTAATTGTCACAACCATTAAGCCTACTGTAACATTTTTTTGTGAGTGTGGTGATGTATTTGAATGTTTTCTCTTAGTTATCTAGAACTATACAATGTATTCTTATCCACTATACTGCAACAGATCTCAAAGCTGTCTTGCTGTCTTGCCCCTGTATTTCTGAAACTTTATACCTTTTGTTCAGCACTTCCTCATTCAAGAGGGGACATTCTGATGACCTTGACATCTTAGAGCTTGACTATCTCTCCCGCTAGGCACTGTCAAGCCACCTGAGCTTGGACTTCTCTAATGAAAAGTATTTTTACTAGGAATTCAAATTATTTAATAGACATGGGGTTATACTGCATGCCTGTCTGTCTTTTAAAGTGATTTTGTAGTTCTTTTCAGGAATTTACCCATTTCATGTACATTGTTGAATTTATAAATATAGGTGGTTTATAATAACTCTTTATTAATTTTAAAACAACTCTGTGACCATAATGATGTTCTATTATCTTCCTGGTATTGGTAATTCATGGATACTATACTTCTTCCAATTTCTCTCAGATTGTTTGCTCAGTCTGAATAGAGGCTGATTTGTTATGTTGCTTTCTTCAAACAACCAGCTTTATACTTCATTGATTTTTCTTTATTGATTTTAAGTTTTTAATTCATCAATTCTGCTTATATTTATTTTTTTGGTTTTTAAGTTCTTTTCCTTCAATTTGGCAGCGTTGATTTTTTCAAAACTACTTTATTGAGGTATCATTGATATGAAATAGCAGAACATGTCTAATAAATACAACTTCATCAGTTTGGGGGTAATTGCACAACTATAAACCCATCAGCAAAATTCGTGCCAAGAACATATCCTCCCAAGTCTCTTCCCACCCTCTTTATTACTATTTGTGTAATAAGATCACAAATAAAGACCCACCCTCTTAGGACATTTTTAAGTATACATACACTACAATATTGTTAACCATAGGTTATATATTTGTGTATCATTGACATATTCATTTTGCATTACTGAAACTGTACATCTTTGGCTAATTCTTTCTTGTTTCCATTTCCCTTCAGCCACTGCTAACTACTATTTTCTAGTTTTATGAGGTCACTTGTAAAACTACATATAGGTTCTACATATAAATAGTATTGTATAGTATTACACTGTCAGTGTCTGACTTATTTCACTTAACATAGTGTCTTCCAGGTTCATATATAAATATAGTCATAAATTGAAGAATTTCTTTCTTTGTGGGGTGCATGGCATTCTATTGTATGCTTATATAAAATTTTTCTGTCCATTAATATGTTGATGGACATTTGGGTTGTTTCCATGTCTTGGCTATTGTAAATAATACTGCAATAAACATGGGAGTCCAGATATCACTCTGAGATTCTGACTTCTTTTTTTTAATAAAAGTCTGGAAATGGGATTGCTGAATCATTTGACAATTCTAATTTTAATATTTTAGGTACCTCCTACTATTAGCATCTGCACCACTTCATACTGCTCCCAACAGTGAACAGTTGTTCCCTTTTCTCATCATCTTCTTCAACACTTATATGACCAGAATTTTGAATAATAATCCTAATAGGTATGGGGTGACAGCTCATTGTGATTTTGATTTGTATTTACCAGGAGATTCATGAGATTGAGCATTTTTCATACTCTTCTTGGCCATTTGTATTTTTTCTTTGGAAAAAATGTCCATTCATTTAGATTACATTTAGATTATACTCTGCTATTGAGGTTTTGAAGTTCTTATATAATTTAGAAAATAATTATCACACATGGTTTGCAAATATATATATATTTTTGTTTCATAGGTTGCCTTTTCATTTTATTGATTGTTTCCTGTGCTGTCTAAAAGCTTTTTAGTTTGATAAAGTCCCTCCTGTCTATATTTGCTTTAATTGTTTGTATTTTTGGAGCCATATCCAAGAAATCATTGTACATACCAATGCCAAGGATCTTTTTCTGTGTTTTTTTTTCTGAGTGTTTAATGGCTTCAGATCTTATATTGAAGTCTGTAATCCATTTTGAGTTCATTTTTGTGTGTGTGGTATAGGATAAGCATCCAAAATGAAATGAATAAATTCCTAGGAACATTCAATATACTAATGGTGAGATAAAGAGAAAGAGCAACCTGGGTGGATCAATAAAATATAAGATGAAATCAGTAAACACAAACCTTCCAAAAATAAAATCCCAGGACCAGATGGCTACACAGTTGAATTCTACAACACATTTAAATAATTAATGCCAACTTTTCTAAAATGCTTTCAGAAAATAGAAGATTAGGAGAGATTTCCAAACTATTTTTATGAGGTCAACATTCACCCTGATACCAAAGCCAGATGAAAACACTACAGGAAAAGAAAAATACAGTGAAATAACCCTTATTAACAGGGGTGTAAAAATAACAACATAATATTCTCAAAGTGAATTTAATAGTACAATTATAAAGGGCTCTTACAACATGACCAAGTGGGATTTATCTCTATGATGCAAGCATGATTCAACACCTACATGAATCAATCAAGGTGATGTAACACATTAACTGTATGAAAACTAAAAATCACATGATCTTCTCCATAGATACAGATAAAATTTATGATTTGTTCTTGATAAACAACCCTCAAAAAGATAGGTGCAAAAAATAACTTATCTAAAACAAAGATCATATTTTAAAAATACCAGAGCTGACATCATACTCGATGATGGAGAAGCTAAAGCTTTCGCATTAAGATGTGGAAAAGGGCAAAGATGTTCACTGTTGCTACTTTGGTTCAACATGATATTGGAAGTCATGCCAAAGCCAGTTATTCAAGAAAATGGAAGAAAAGGCATTCACATCTGAAGGAAGAAATTTAAATTATCTTTGTTTTCGGATGAAGAAAACCCTAAAGATTCCATAAGAAAAACTATTAGAATTAAAAATTCAGTAAAATTGTAACATCACCATTAAAAAATCATTTGCATTGCTAGACATCAACAACTATCCAAAGGAACTGAAGAAAACTCCCATTTACAATAATAACAAAAAGAATGAGACAGGTGCAGTATTATACACCTGTAATCCCAGCTACTTGGGAGGCTGAGGCAGGAGGATCCCAAGTTCCAAGCCAGCTTTAGCAACTTAGTGAGGTCCTAAACAACTTATCAAGACCCCGTCCCCCCCCCCCCAAAAAAAAAGGCCTGGGGATGTGGCTCATTGGTAAAGCATCCCTGGGTTGCATTCTAGTACCTAAATAAATAAATAAATACAATATTACTTAAGAATAAATAAAAATCAAAGAGATGAAAACTTTTATACTGAAAAGTATAAAACACTAATGGAAGAAATGAAACAAATAAATATAAAGATAGTCCATGTTTATGGATTGAAATAGTTAATGTTACCAAAATGTCCATACTACCCAAAGTCATACTACAGAGTCAATGAATGCAATCACCATCAAAATCCCAATGGCATTTTTTCACAGAAATTACAAAAAAATCAATCCTAAAATTCATATAGAATCACAAAAGACCCCTGAATAGCCAAGCAATTTTAAGCAAGAAAAAGTGAATGTCTGATTGTTTTTTTTTTTTTTTTGTACCAGGGATTGAACTAAAAGACTGAACCACTGAGTCACATCCCTAGCCTTTTTTATTTATTTTATTTATTTTTGAGACAGAGTTTCACAAGGTTGCTTTATCCCACTTCTCAATTCTCTCTTTAGATTCTACATTCCTTTGGTAGTTCACACTCAGACGTTGCCAAGTTTTAATAATTTTTGATGAATTAACATTCTTTTGGGTGTGTCCAGCAGAATTAGTCTCAGGTGAGAAAGTGCCTGCTTGCTGTCTCTTTTTCCAGGGGCCTGTCTTTCCTTAGATTTGAGATTTGTTTAAGATTTGATGGGTTTAAAAAAAGGTTATGAAGTTTCATATTTTCTGGTGTTTTTTTTTTATGTATGAGAACAATGTTCTTTCCAGCTTTTTACATAACAATTTTAAGCCTGAAATATAACAGTTTCCTTCTGAAAGTTTACCCACAAAATGACTTTAATATTCTCCTGTAAGAATAAAGTTAATAACATTTATTTATTTAATAACTTTTCATTGATTGCTTTCTGTGTGAAAAGTATTATTTTGTAGGCAGAAAAATACAACAGAGAAATATCTTGGAGCTTATATTCTTATTATGGTGGGAAGACATAAAGAAATAAATTCTAAAAATAATGTACAAAAGTTTTATACCATTTAAAACCTGTTAGAGAGTATGATAAAGAAATAAAGAAGAGTAAAGGGGTAAGTATTGCCATTACAAAGGAGTTGTTGACTTTGATTTTAATAAAATGGTTATGAAAAAGCTTCATTGAAAAGAGAAAATTTGATCAGAATTGAACATAAGTGAATTCATCCTATGGACATCTGGGATGAAGAACCATCATTTCCAGGAGGTGAAATCATCAGTACGAAAGGCACTTGACATTTTTGGAAGAACACAGAGACCAGTGTGGATATAGTGGAGTGGGCCAGGGGAAGAGTAACGATCATGGTGTCAGAGAAGCAAGAGGGAACAGACAGATCTGGTGAGTTCCCATCTCAATACCTTTGGCCTTTATTCAGGGGAATTGTGCAGGCTTAGTTGGGTGTCGAGTAGAGGCCTAACATGATCTGACTTTCATTTTTAAAAAAGCATCAGTCCAGCCACTGTGTTAGGAATAGTCAGGGGTATTGAGCATGAATGGCATAATCAAATTTTCATGCCATTTAATAAGGGTGACCTTTAAAGAAGATTTCTCCTTTGAGTCCAATTCAGGGTTCTTTCTCCCTTCCAGTAAAATTGTATTTAATTGTTAAAAATGAAGCATGACTTTATTCTACAATTAATGGGACTTAAAATGCTAAACTGCAAATCATAATGGCTTAAACTACGCACCAGGAAAAATTTGAAAAATATTCTGACTCATTTCAAACAACCAACTTTTTCATGGTATCTCTGTCTTGACTGTCATTAATCATATACATTTGAAATGTCCTGAAAGTATCATGTATTAAATTTGTAATATTGTCATCGGTCTTAAATTTATTTAACCTGTATTATCTATATTGCTCATTCAACCAGACAATGAAATAGTTAAGGTTACTATTCTGTTGTTTAAATTAAAAAAGAGCAGCAGACATGATGTTTTTAAGCTAAACATTTTGCTACCCATTTCTCCATCCTTTCTATCAAAGTAGAATCATTGTGTATAAAATTTGCTATCACTCCAATTTTCCATTAAGCTTACTTACAGTTGGTCTATATGATAATACAATTATCAAAGCTATACTTTTGTGTTTACTGTAGGGACAGACCAAAGTTATAGCTGCCAAAATTTTGGAAATGATACTGATAAACAGTATGCTTGTGTTTTCAATGATACTTTTTAACAAACAAATCTCATCATAGTAACTAATTGCAATTTTTCATAATTATCATCAAATTCAAGTTAAATCCATGTGAATGCATTTTTTTGACTGCCTATAACTTTTATCCCCAAATAATAAATCAGAAATCCTAGATCATCCTTGACTCATTCTCTTTTAACCCCTACATGCAATCATTCCCTAAATAACAGAACTTGCACCTCTTCAATTTTTGAAACCCTTTTTATTCTTTGTATTTCAACCACTGCTACCTGAGCTGAAGCCATCATATCTTACCTTAATGACTGCAGTGGTCTTTAAAAACACCCAACCTAGCTGCTGTCTAGCCCAATCTACTTCCTCCATAGCCCGAGTGATCATTCAGATATATCTTGTCGCTTCCTTATCTAAATCATTTTGGTAGCACCCATCACTCATATATATAGAGAGAGATTTGGTTGTAGATGAACAAATACCTTTATTTTATTTATTTATTTTATGTGGTGCTGAGGATTGAACCCGGTGCTTCACAAAGTGCTAGGCAAGCACTTTACCACTGAGCTGCAAGCCCAGCCCCTACCCATCACTCTTAAGGACAGAATTTCATACTATGGTCTCCAAGTCTTGCCAGGTGAACCTTACACCATGGTGCATTTTAGTCAGTTCACTCCCAGCTTGTTCCTCCCTAGAGTACATAGGAAGTAGGCTGAATTTTCCAGTGGGATGCTTTTTCCAGTCTCTAGAGTGGTCTTGGACATCTCCAGCTCTGTCCTCACTCCCAATTCACTCCCATCCTCCCTAAAACTCCTTTTTATGAGAGGTTCACTTCTCAGATCCTAGCTGAAGCATCTTGGTTTTGCTTGTGTTCATGGTCTCTTTTTGATTTTTTTTTTTTACTTTATAAACTGGTGGTGTTTTTCCTATACTCATTTCAAAGGTGCTACACACATCTTTATGAATTTTCACTTTTAATTATTATCTTTTTATTATATGCCTCATCCTGACATATTATAGGTATTGTGAGTTAGCAACACTGTCTGTCTGGTTTAATGATTTAACCCCAGTTCTTAGCACAGTGTTTGAAACATCATGTACAACCAGTAAATATTGGTTGAATTAATTAATAGGTGAATTTCCAAAGAACTTTTGGGAAGCAAGTACATTTCTATCAAGTAAACTGTGACCAATATCTATCCAACTTCTAATGAGACATTTCAAATAATTTTTGAATATTTTTGTAATCATACATTTTTATAATAAATTCAAATTATATTTTTGAAGATTTTTTATATTTTAGTGTTTTTATAATTACTTAAAAGTGTATTTTCTCAACATTTGATCTTTGAGGGTTATTGCAATTTAGTTATTGAAAATTCTTGTGCAAGTACTGGGATTTCTATTTATGACTTAAGGCATTAAGACAAAAAAGTACATGGGTAGTGACAGAGAAAAACTAAATATGCAAAACATTGCACAAAATAATCACAAATAAGTATACTTCAAGTAATTTAATAATATAGAATAGCTATAACAGAGCAAAACATCATATTTAAATACTTGTATCATAAACAGGATTTATGGTGTGCATTTACAATAGTTCCTTTTTTTGTTAAGATGCCACTGGTGTTTGTAATATGAAACACATACCTAAATTCTAATATTATTAATATATGCCAAGTATTACTACTTTATCTGACACTATTCATCACATTCCAATTAATCATCAAGGAAGAATCCACTATTCTTTTTAGATATGGACCAATAACTCTTGGGAAAATTAAATCATCTTTCAGAAACATTTCATTCCTTGATGCTAATAATTCAGTGCAAATGAATAACAGCCAGATCACATTATATAATTTTCTTTAACATTCTGCATCTTATGTATGGAAATTTCATTCTGCATTTGAAATCTGCTTTTTTTTTCCCCTCAAAGTCATTTGCAGTATTGTGATAAATAGCAAAAGGTCATTCACAAATTATAATGTGAGCTTCTGCTGAAGCTGGAAATGTTAAAAAGAGCATTGTTTGTAAAGGCAAGACCCAGTGGATGGGTCACTGTGAACAAGAACGGAAATGCAGAGTATTCTCATCCATTTAGTAATATGTAATCTCATTTTAACCTCTATCTCTTCAATGTTGTACTTAATAACATGACAATGACTCAATTTTTCTAGGTTAATTTGCAATTCATTCCTGTACTCATCATAGTACATAAACAGAAAAATGGTCCTATGGTCTGAATATTTGTGTCTTCCCTGCAGATGCATATGTTGAAATCCTAACTCCCAGGGTGAGAGAATTAAGAAGTGGAACCTTTGCAGTGTGAATAGATCTCAAGGGCTCTGCCTTCATAGCACTAGGGAATTAGTGCTTTTTTGAATTAGGGGCCAATAGGCTCAACGGAGTGTTTGTCCCTCCATCCTGCTATGTAAATACACAGCAAAAAAGGATCATCTATGAATTAGGATACAGGCCCTCACAAGACACTGAAACCATGGACTTTCCAGTCTCCAAAACCCTAAGAAATATATTTCTGTTCTTGCTTATCTATGATATTTTCTTATAGCAGACCAAATGGGCTAAGACAAATGGAAAGGAAAAAAATCCTTTAAGGTCCATTACATATATTATTTCTTGAATGATAATCTCTGTTTTGACAAGTAGTAGTTGGTATGGGTAGTTGAGAATTTCTATGTCCATTTAGTGGCATACTGGGTGATAATAAAGCCTGAGTTATCAAGGCAATTAACTATGGATCATCAGCCTTCAGACCTACCACCCACCGCCTTGATCCAAGAACTACTTTATATTCCTGAATCAGAGAATGACACAGAAAGCGGAAGGGACCGCTTTAAGGATTCTGCCTTTTATCACAGAAATTCAAGGATGACTGCTCCATTTATATTTTTAAGGAAAACAATGCTCCTTGTTATCATTTTAAAAGTCATTAGTGGCAGT
This sequence comes from Urocitellus parryii, assembly GCF_045843805.1. Taxonomy (NCBI): domain Eukaryota; kingdom Metazoa; phylum Chordata; class Mammalia; order Rodentia; family Sciuridae; genus Urocitellus; species Urocitellus parryii. The sequence continues at coordinate 128,229,555 of NC_135539.1, read as the reverse complement.
TTGAATGCCAATTCAAATTATAGACAATGGATTTCTATAAATGCCAATTAGGTAACATTAACATCTTCAACTAACCTGTAATGCTTTCAAATCCTCTCCACGGCAGAGATGAACCTCAGATTTTCTGTTTCTATCTTCTTTGGAAATTCTCTTCTGTCTTTCCTAGTAGCATATTTTAGAATAAAATAACTCTTCAGATCTGTTTCTCTTCCTACTTTTTGGAGTTGCATGATAATTTAAATACTAGTATGTGCCAAGAAATGTTAGTGGAACATTAATCAGCCACTATAATCACAGTGATATTATAATATACTATTTCAGGACAGTGTATGGAAACATCATCTCTTACATAAAATTAACAGAAGTATTTAAAAAATTTTACATAGGATGGATGTATAAAGTAAGGGAAAATCAACTTATGAAATGATGCTAACTGAATTATGTGTACTCATGATGTCCTGTGTACCAAAAATTCTTCTTGAATAAAGAATTAGGACATACTTGGTGAAGAATCATCACTGTGTTTTATTTACCAGCATATCCTCAAATAAATTGACTTTTATTATAGAGACTTAGTGTTACAAAAACTTAATGTAATTTATCTAAATAGTCAATTATGAAGATTAGAATAAACTTTTGCCTATTTATTTCTTCAAAGATCAGGATTAAGTCTGAGCTAACCACTCTAGATGAGGAAATTCCAAGGACATCCTACTAAAGTTATACACTATAAGAAAAGCCCACATTTTTTTAAAGAGATACAAATGAATACATAAAATTTCGGCCATGGAATGGATGTTATCCATACAAACCTACAGTGATGTGTGTCCTGGCACATTTTGAGAAGGTATCTCTAAAATCAGAGTTTAATGGACCACAAAGTCTCAATGTGAATAAGAACTATGGAGAACACCATAGCTTTTATAGTAATAGACCACAGAATTAAGTAATTCTTAGGAAAATTAATGGAGTCTAATATCCTTGTCACTTAGAGAATAACAAATACTCAAGGATGTATTTCCACACTGACTTTATCGAATCACCTTAGAAAATAGTATCCCAGAATTGGTGCATTTCCCAAAGTAAGGCATTTTATACTTAAATAACATTATTGTGACGGTAGCATTGTTAGCTTCTCTGTAGGCGCTGTGGATGTCCTTGCACTGGATTTTCAGCCATTGGACTTGTTTGGCCAATGACGTACAGGAAGAAATGACTATGCCATTTCATTACCTAAAGATGAGAACTTGATGTGCTACCCTTATGCCTCTTGCTCCTCTGCAATTGCCACAAAAAGGCTGCCCCAGCTTGCCAATTTGTCCAAGAAGAATGTGAAACACATGACGAAAACTACCCCAGCCCTGGGGTGAGAAGCAATGCTTTCCAACTTCTGCTTCCAGCAGGGTCTACCCCAGATCAGATAAATCCAGCTCATCTGCAGATTTGAGAGCCACAATAAATCACTGTTGTTTCAAGCCACTGAGTTTTTGGGTGATTTGAAACTGAGCAATAGGTTATAGATATAATCATCGATAACAATGTAGTCCAGAATCACTTTTACCTGACCTCTTTTTTTTTTTGTCCCCCCATCTCATCCTCTGTAGTGTCAGATGAAGGTCAGGTCCTTATACTCTTATTCAGGAGTTTCTGTTTCTGCTCTGCACTCCTGTGATTACTGAAATGAGAGCACAGTTCCATAAAAATAAGTAGAAGTGCGTAGCTCAAAGTTATCAAACTCCTTACTTAGAAGAAGAATCGTAAATTCTAAAAGACACAATTTCTGCAGAGACAAAGCTCTCACTAAAACATATACCATAATAAAATGCATTACACAGGGAACATTTGGTTCCTCTGACTACAAATATTTGCCTTCACATTAATAGCTTCTTCTCATTTTTTCCTTTGAAATAGAGAGTATATGTATGCCTTCTATGTAAATAATCAAAGGGCTTGTTAAAGAAATTTTCCCAGGTAGGAAAAAATTAAAGACTAATTCAAGTCCTCATTAGTGAAATGAAAGAAACTTTTGTACTTTAAAATATTCTTTGGAAAATGCTGTACAGACAATATGATTCATAAAAGAAATAGCAAATTTTGAAATAAGAGAAGCCTATTTTGCATGCATACATACAGTTTCATATATGTTCTACTTTTCTCATTCAATATATTATGAACACTTAAACATTTAAATTTTGTAAAGCATGATATTAATTGCTGCAAATCAATATACTAGTACTTTATTCTTAACCTGTTGTTTCTTTTTTATTCTAGTTTGTTATATATGACAGTAGAATGCATTACAATTCATATTATGTATATAGAACACAATTTTTCATGTCTCTGGTTCTATACAAAGTATATTTACACCATATGTGTCTTCACACATGCACTTAGGGTAATGATGTCCATCTCATTCCACCATCTTTTTTTATCACCATGCCCCCTTCCCTCCCCTCTCATCCCTTTGCCCTATCTAGAGTTCTGTTAATCCTCCCATTCTCCCCCTTCCAACACTACTATGAATCAGCCTCCTTATATTAGAGAATACATTCAGCATTTGGTTTTGTTTGGATTGGTTAACTTCACTTAGCATTATATTCTTAATCCTATTATAAAAGTTGCAAGTGAGCATTCTTATGTATACATTTTTTTATTATTTCTCTCACTCATTCAAGCTAAACATTAGAAATTGAATTATTTGGTCAAGGCATTCAAATGGTCTTAAGGCTTCTGTTTTTTTTTAAATGATTCTGGACAAGTATATAATATTTTCAGCATTATATCAACTGAATCAAAGTATATAGTTGGTATTTCAAATAGATTTCTCCAATGTCACTTATATAACCTACAGTACATATTATATGTAATGCATATAGTATGTATAAAGACAAATAGGTATTAATTCAGCATGAATACTTCTGTTAAAATAGGGTCTCTCTGGGCTCAGAACGCGGCTATAATCCCACCGGCTCAGGAGGCTGAGGCAGGAAGATCTTGAGTTCAAAGCCAGCCTCAGCAAAAGCAAGGTGTTAAGCAACTCTGTGAGACCCTGTCTCTAAATAAAATAGAAAATAGGGCTGGGGATGTGACTCAGTGGTTGAGTGCCCCTGAGTTCAATCCCTAGTACCCCCTTCTCCTCCCCCCACAAAATAGAGTCTCCATGATGTTTGGAACTATTTCTTCAATATTGTATCCCAATACCTAGAATAAAGTCTGAAAAAAAATTCCATAAATAGCTGTTCAATGAATGAATAAAACATAAAGTGGTAGTCCCAGCAATTTATAAGACTACAGTTTATTTGCACCTTCATATGATGCTTAGATGATTCTTAGTAATTTCAAGTACTCTTATGTGGATTAACTGCTCCTGTTGTTTGTTCTTCTCTGAGAGATTTTAGAAATTTTGAAAATCTCTCCAGGGAGTTCTGATAAAATTAAAGGGTGGCCAGATCTTTTGGGGTTAGGTATACCAAAAACTACTCTGAAAGGAAGCAGTGATCCATCTTAAATTTAAGATGACTATCCAGAGTGGTTTTTAGTGGAACCACAAAATGAACAAATTTATGGGGATATCTGTAGGATATTCTAGGGGGAATAACAGTCTCCTAAACTATGAGGAACACCCAACATCTGATGTGGTTTTGTTTGAAAGGATCTAATATCTTACTTTGAACTAGACTTTCATGAAGGGTTTTTTTTTTTTTTTGATTATCCCAATGTATCTCTCCCTTTTTTTGAATCTAAGTAGTCTGTACCTTACATTTTAATCACCATGAATTTCTCTATACATGTGCTTTTTTTGTTTTGTTTTTGTAGGACACTTTAAAATCAAGAAATACATTTGAGTTTTCCAGTAGCTACAACTCTACATTTTTCTAGTTCTAGGAAAGCTTGTGGAAAATTAAAATTTAGAAGTAATCATTGGAGTTAAAAATTAAAGTTGATCTTTGAAACAAATGCTATGTATGCTATTTTAAAAATGTTTAGCAAGCTAAATGAAATTTACTTTGGTAAAGGTGAATAGAAAACTAAGAACCAGAACCAAAGGTTTTGCTTAAAATAGACTATGTCAATTATCCTGAACAGATACGTGAGTATCTGATTGCTTATTGTGGGTAGGAAAAAATTGAAGGTGTTACAATTTTTTCCCCCTTCCAAACAAGACTTCCTAAATGAAGAACCACTATACAGCCTAAACAAATGTCAGTGTTCAAAACATGGGGAAAAGCATTGGCACACAGAAGATTAACAAAACTGGGCTGCAAGAGAAAATTTGCCAAAGGCATAGTATGTTTGCAATATTCCAGAGACTCTGGGTTTTGAAAAATAATTCCTATAGAAATAAAGCTACAAGCAACCTATAAACATCTGTTTCATTTTGGTCTGGGGTTAGGAGTTAATCTCATATTTAGTTAACAGATGAAAAACAAGGCCTGCTCCCTGAGTACACATGAATGTTTAGTTTACATAAGCACATGCAACTTCCGAGACAAAAAGACCCAGGTATCGTATATCTATTGCCACAACAATGCTTGGTGGTATGCAATTTAGCATGTAGTTTTCAAAGTTATGGCGTAACTGGTCTTGGCAGGACCCAGAGGGTTCCACATGTTTCATCCATAGAAGTTGTCATCCTCTTCTGGAAGCCTTGGACATGCAGGGCAGCACCTTCTCTTGAGGGCAGCATTCTGAGGAAAAATGTAGAAATGCAAAATATCTCTTTAAATCTTACACTGGTACTTCTGCTAATTTCAACTGATGGAATAAATTGTATTATGAAATTCAGATTGAAAGAGTGGATAAGCAGACCCTACTTCTTTGTTTACTTTGACAGCACTATCCATTGGTAAAATATAACTTATAGAGGGAGGAAACATTGGGGCTATAAATGCAATGTACTGCAGCCCATAGTTTTCTTATTCTTCATGTTCACAACCACTGGTCTAGAGTATCAGGCACCTATACACTAGAAATACAGGATAAATCCAAGATTCTCTGTTTTCATATTTTTTCCATTAAACTTTGCTCCCTGAAACAAGGCATTGCATAAGTTCCTCTTTTTTTAATCTTTACAATGATTTAACTTGTCAAGATGCTCTTTTGTCTCCCTGTAACAAGGGGAATGATTGTTTCTTCTCTTTTGATTCTTCCTAGATCTGCCGTCCACAATTATGTTTTCCACAAATTAAAAATGAATGTCTGGAAAATATCAAACTTGACCTGGTCATTTCTTTTAACTTGAAAGGTGATTTAAATAAGCATTTTAAAAGAAAGTGCACTTGTCACCAGCAAAACAAGAAAGGACATGGCCTGAGGTAAAAATAGGAAAAGTTCAAAGCAGCATAAAGATTGCAGGTAATTCCTCTAGATAGTGACTTTGGCCGATGGACAAGTAGCAAGCACTTCATTTCTTTGGTTTCATAGTTAAGTGTCTTGTTAAGTGAAGATTGAAATGGAAATCTGTATTTGACAGCCTTTTTCAGCCTCTGGCATGAATATATTCTCAGATAATGCATAAAATGTTTTGTCTTTTTGTCATTTTTTTTGGCTTAGTGTTTAGGGTGATCATTGTCTGTAATTGTAACTGCCACTTTATCTTATTAAAAGGCATGACAATCTCTGCTCTAAAATAGCCTACATCTCATGAAGGCCATTGAAAACAGTGGAAACACTTTGATGATTGAGGTCATTGCCAGCAGGTCACTAATGAATGTCCCCAGTATTCTACCATTGACCTCAGTTTTTCTAGATCCTGTCTCTTCTCAGTCCCACAATCATCTCATCTACATTCTTTCCTTTTGGTCTCTCAAAGTGAGCCAATCATTTGACAACCCTTCTTCAGCTGTATTCCCTGTCATACAGTTTTAATTTATGCTTGGAACTGTTGTTTACACATTGCAAATATCCCTAATCATATTATATAGTAATATGTGGCATAAATCATTTATGATTTTCTTCCTGCATCTATTGACATGTTACTCAGTACATGGTCAATGTTCATATTCTCAAATTAATAATTAAAAAATCTATAAAACAACAGATCCTGCATGAGTTTTCAATGAGAACTGTGTAAATAAACAAAAAACAGTATAGGGAAATCTTTGCTTTATTGAAGACTATGTATTGTCTAGAGCACATTGTATTGGGTTATATGGTTTGGGTCATGTTTATTTTATATCTTACATAAATCATAATTCAAACTTTAAAATTATTCTTTTGCAGTATTTTGAGTTTTGATAGTGAGTCCATTATTACTTCACATAAATAAATATTATTGCACTTCAGTACTGCAGGACCCAACATTAAAAGTATCAGCCATAGCATAATTCTCTTAATAAACATCATGATTTTCCCAGAGTCTTTGTGAAGAATTGCTGCTGCGAACATAGAAAAGAAATTGTGCTTTATGTTGTGAGTATTTTTTACTCAAGGGTCGTGTATAAAGTGGCTCTGTGTTCATTTGAAAAAAAATATTATTCATGTCTCCTTTTGTCAAATCTGACTTTTTAATTCTTTAACTATAGGCATTTGAAATGATTTGAGGCATGATACTTTAAAATTTTTATTACAGAGACAGAAGAAAATAGAAGTCACAAAACATCTGCTGTTTTGATGTTTTCTCTGGTCCAAGTTACCCTACCCAAATGTCAGACACTGAATATTTCCCAATTATTATATTTTGTTTACATTACATAATTTCAATCATTTATTACATAGCTTTTCTGAAATTTTTCCTTGGATGTTTTGAGCAATTCATTCTATATTTATAAAATGATCTTGCCATATTCCTATATTTGTGATTCTAAAGATTATATAGAATCTAAACCTTATATGGAAAGTGAAAAGAGCCAACCAATATAAGACTAAAAACAAGATGAGTCATTCTACCTTACTCCAAGAATTAATATAAAGCTCTGGTAATCAAAATATTTTTTTCTATTAAGCAAAAGAATAGAACATCAATCGACATAACCTAATAAACAATGCAGAAAATGAGCCACACCACTATAGTCAACTCAAACTGATGAAGGCACAAAAGCAACTCAATGGAAAAATTATAATCTCATCAACAAAAGGTGCAGGAATGTATGTTCGTTAGCAAAAGCGAACAAACAAAACCCCTCAACACAGACTTTACAAAAATCAATTTAAAATAATCATAAACCTAAATGTAAGATGCAACAGAACAAAATTTGTGAAAGAAAATATTTGATAAAAATGTACATGATCTTGGGTTTGGTGATGAGATTTTAGGCGAAATATCAAAAGCACAATTCACACAAAAAAGTTGACAAGCTGAGCATAGTAAAATTTTTAAAAAAGACAAGTCAGAGGATGGGAGAAAATATTTATCAAACCTGATAAATAACTTTTTATAAAATATATGAAGAATCTTTAAAATTCAACAATGATAAAATGAATGATTCTATTTAAAAATGGACAGAAAGATCTGAAGAGACACTTCACCAAGAAAGATAAACATATGTAAAACAAACATACAAAAAGATATTCAACATCAGGTATTATTAAGAAATTTCAAATTTAAAAAATTATTATTACACACCTTTTAAAAGGAATCAATTCCTCAAAATCATGCAATTCAGCAAACACACTCTTAGGTATTTATCCAACTTATTTGAAAATCTATATACTCTGAAAAACTTGCATGTGAATGTTTTTTCATATGTTTTTTCAATGATTTTTCTGCCCCAAACTGGAAGTAACCGACATGTTCTTCAGTAGGTGAATGAATGTTGGAATTGAGCAGTCAAGTGAATGGATGGTAGATAGGAGGAGAGAAAGATGTTTTACTGTTGGAGTAAGACTATGTGGATAAGCAAGGGCAGTAGACTAGAATGAGTCATGCAATAAGAGTTGGAAATGTCAATATGAACCCATGTTTAGCTTACTATGGATGTAGATCACTACATGTAGAAATTTCTATAGATGTATGTACACATACTGGTGAGTATATACACATTCTATCAGTTGAGAAGTCCTGCAAGCAATGATACCCTAGTTGCAAAGAGCATATCTGGTATCCAGGTCTTGATTTTTATTTACATTCTAAAATAAACAAGCAACCTAAAGTAGGAATCCTTTGACAGTCAGATTCTCAACAGAAAATATACAAGATTAGTGAAATGTAGTATCTTGGAGTTTCAGGAAATAAGGAAGTTCTCAAACTCATATCCACAATGACATGGATATTTTATAATGATGCAAAAGCCAAATAAAAATTTCCCAAGGGCTACAGCTATAATAATTTGAACAAAAAAGTATGAAATAAATATCCATGAGTCTATACACATATAAATAAATAATTAAATAAGTAATAAATAAATCAATAAATGGGAGATAATAGACAAATCCCTTACACAAAATAATCCCTAACAATTTAAATAGATAGGCCACTCTCAAGCAGATGAAGCATACTCTCCAGTACTAAATTGCTGATTGCACAAAGAGACTTCCTATCAAAGAGTCGACTATGGTAAAAAGGGAAAAGAGGAAAAACTTTAGAGCAGGGAAAACTGACAAACACTACCTGATTAGTTAATCAAGGTTTATCTCAATGGTAATAAGTCATGTTAATTGTGTGTAATCTGACACACCATGATGAGAAATGCATCTTCCCCTGTGTTTTTCCTCCCCAAACCCAATCTAATCATGAGAAAATTCTCAGAAAAATCCCCAATGAGGTACCATGTACAAAATACATCTCAAAACTATCAAGGTCTCAAATATATGAAAAGTAGTAGCAACTGTTACAGTCAAGAGAAACCTAAGAAGATGTCCTAATTAAAGATAATGTGATACTCTAGATGGTATCTTAGAAGAAAGAGGATAGGAAAAATTTTAAATCAGAATAAAGTATAAACTTTAGCTAATAATGTGTCAATACCAGTTCATTAATTATGACAAATGTATTATACTAATGTCAGGAGTTAGTAACTTGGGAAACTGGGTATAATGTATGGAAACTCTTATTTTCTTAGTGTTTCTGTAAATAAAAAAAAAAACTGCTCCAAAATTAAATGTTTATTTTTTAAAAGGTATATTTTGACTCATAGTTGGATACTGAAGGAAAATATATGATTTTTATAAATTTTAAACTACCCAAGGGTAGTTAAGTATCATAAGAATATACTTTATGTAGATGTATATAACCAAACTCTTTTAAGTTTTTCCTACATTTTACTTGTACTGATTTTTTAAAAAAAATTTCTCTCGAGCACTTCTAAGGAATATTTGAAAACACTTTTAAAGTTCATTAATTTTGTATTTCAATAGCTCTGTGTTAAATGTTTCTAATTCTTGTAAATATGGCATGATGCATTATAATTTTGGCCTTGGGGAAACAAAAGGCCAAGTTTTTTCAGTTGCGTTGTAGAGTCAGTTTTGACACCATGTTTACACAGCAAACAAAGGAGCAAAACACTTATGACTTTTCTGAATGGTCTAAGCCAAGATGTAATTTAATCCATATGTTTTCCACAAATGGTTCATCAATTATTGATTAAGCTTAATGAGTATGCTAATAAGAAGAACTCAAGTGGCTTCTTTAGCCCTTCTGTGCTTTCCAGGACCTCATAAATTTTTGAAATGGTGACTGCTGGAAATAGATTATGGATTGGTGCCAAGAAGCCATAATGCAGACCACATATGGTGTTCAAGGGCTGATGTTTGTCCTTTTAGGATAGTATCAAAAACGTACTTTGTGTGACATTTGTTCTTAAACATAAATTATAAAGTTTCCTCTGGTGTACTTGCTATACATCTTGTTCGTGTTCACTGGAGATAGTAAAATACAGATTTTGCTCATTTTGAAGATTAAATTGTGAAGTATTAAATTTGAATCATATTGTCTTTAGAGATAGTTATGGCAACTGAGATTTCAAACTGAAATTTCTGTTGATTGGTTTTACTTTAAGAAGTTTTATTATTATCAAAGTCCTGAAAATGACTTTAAGAACCTACTCATTTATCTCCACTCCATAAATGATGTGGGGTTGAGTGATCTCTCTTTTAAATTCTGATTGTCATTTCATCAGAAGAAAAAAAAATTTAAACAGAATTGCTTTCTTGGTAGACTCTTGGTAGACAAACAAAAAAGTATTTAAAGCATAAAGTATGATTTTTGCACGAGACAACAAACTACATCCTCTTGTATTTATATATAACCAATTCTCTATAACATTATATTGAAATATGAATGAAAAGCCATTAAAATGTTTTGTTAGAAACAATGATTTGGAGTTTTCTTCACATGCTTAAAATTTACATCCTAGTTAACTAAATTCTCTCTAAGTGGATATCATATTATCATGATGATTTATTAAATGTTGAAAACTTCTCATTCAACATTGTAGATGTTATTGTTGTATTCTAAAGACACCTTTCTGATGTAACTTCAATACTTTCTCAAGACTTTGCTAAATCAAAAACACCCAGAGAACTAATTAAGAAGTATAATGAGAATAAACTGCATTAGAATATCAAATTCTTGGTTTTAGGTATTCAGAAATGACACCATTACGTAAGTATCACTCCGCATACATCGCTTACAACCTTACATAACGAAAGCAACATTTAGGGTGTTACTGAGTACAGAAATAAACATGGCTGGTTTTGTTTTGCCCTTTGGACTTTTTTTTATGACAGTGATTATTTAATATTTCTGAGTTCTTATGCATAAAATACCAATTTCTTTTAGATAATTTAAGTGATAAGTTTAATGCTTTTATCTTGGACTTTAGAAAAATAACAAAATGTCCAATTATTTATTTCCTGAAGTCCCTGTCATTCTTGACATAAGCATCACAAAATAAGTTTAATAAAATCATAAGCAAAAAACTAAAGATTAAATAAAATTTAACTGCATTTACTCAAGAGTTTTTTTTTTAAGTTGTAGTTGGACACAATTCCTTTATTTTACTTTTTTTTTTTTTTTATGTGGTGTGGAGGATTGAACCCAGTGCCTCAGGTGTGTGAGACAAGTGAGCCACAACCCAGTCCTACTCAAGAGTTTTAAATAAATTAAAAAATAGTCAGGGCTGGGTATGTGGCTCAAGCATTAGTGTGCTCGCCTGGCATGCACGCGGTGCTGGGTTCCATCCTCAGAACCACATACAAATAAAGAAATATGTCCGCCGAAAAGTAAAAAATAAATATTAAAAATTCTCTCTCTCTCTTAAAAAAAACGTCAATCATTCAAGTATTTTTTTAAATTAAAGGATAAATAATTTATTCAAACCTAGGAAACAAAGCTCTTATCCAAGTATTTTGTCCATTTTTTAATGCAGCTAATGCAGCTTAAAGCTAATACTGATGGTATTTGCTAACTTGCACTTGATGTTTATTCTTTTTTACTTCTTTCTTTTGTTGAGTAAACTCATAATCAAACAGATTATCCTTGTCAAAAACATGCAGCCACTGGAAACTTTATTTCCCTCAAAATTGCTTTGATAGCTGTTTAATATTAGCAGGTAAGACTACTAGAGAAAGAGATGTCACAATTAAGTCATGACATAATTAAAATTGTGACTGAGAGCTACTATTCTCTTTAGCTTCAAAAGCTATTTGTGATGTTATAGCATTCTTTCTAGGTTGATTTATTTCTCTAAGTTATCAATTTGGGCTTAAAGGTATTTTACTCTGGAACACATTAATTCTTTCACTCTCAGAAAAATCAAACTTTACCAGAAAACCATAAATAATCATAGAAATAAATAGCAGGATACTAATTTACATTTAACCTTTCTTTTAAATGATTAATGGATGCTATTTATGTAAACTATTTCTACAATGCAGCATGAAATGAAATTTAAATTGCAGATTTTACAGTGGTGTATTTTAACTAGTGACCCTATCCCTATGAAGAAAAATAAAAGAAAACCAATTACATTTGTAATAAAGATGCTAATGCATTTCTTGTTTTAAAGTTATTTTAAGTTGTGATTGCGTAAGAAACTTCTGTTTCTAATGAACTTGAAAAAGACTCTCTGGTGAAAGTTTGTCTTGGTAAAAGAAAAATGGATTTGTTTCTTTCTTGACTTGCAACTAAACAAATTGCCCTCTCTGGGCCTGCTTTTATGAGGTCAGCAAATGGTTTGGTGCTTATCAGGCTTCTGCATCCATGCTGCAGGAAGAGTATGGGACTTTCATTTTGCACATCTGTGGAGAAGCTGGGCACCTGGTCAGACTGCCCTAGTGTAGCCATCAAAGGTCTGGGAAAAACTGAGTTCACAGACACATATAGACCTTGCAGTGGGAAAGCTGACACCTGTCCCTTTGAGTGTACCTGATCCTTTTATTCTCCTAGCATCCTAAAGGAGATTAAAAAGTGATCTTTTCCCCACTACTTCCAAGGTGTAGAGACTAAAAGAAAATGTGAGACCTGTACTGGTGCTGTAATGGCAGACTGAATACTGGATAGTGCTTCAACCCAGGCACAGAGCAGAAGATGCCTTTGCTAACCATTCACAAGACACAGAAGGGAAAACTGAATATGAAAAAAATTCCACCAAGTAGAGTCAGCGTGGGAGACAGAACAACTGAAACATGTATATTGATATACAATGTTTTTTAAACAATTTTAAGTACACACATTTTATTTGTATTGTGCACATTTTAAAAAGCATGTATATTGTAGAAAAGTGTATTATGAGAAAAATATTTCCCATAGTTTACCATTATCAGGGCTAAAAAAAAATCTTCAAATACAATCCAATATTTATTTATATACACTTATATGTTCTCTACTGAAGAAACTTACAATGACACTTTGACATAGGAAGATGGCTTTGAGTTCTTCCTTTAATTTTTAAATTGTTTTGTTAGTGAATTGAAGTTATACACAATATTGGGGTCTGTTTTGACATAATCATATGTGTATGGAATATAATTTGCTCCATTTCAGTTCCTAGTACATCCTCTTTCCCTCTTCTCCTCCCCCCTTCTCTTCCTCCATTCTACTTATCTTCCTTCTGTTTACTTCTTGGTTTTTTTGTTAGTGTTTTATAGATTTACATAAAGGTGAGATTCAATGTGGTATATTCATATATGTAAGGAGCATAATTTGGTGAATTTCATTATACAGTTCCTCCTTTTCTCTATCCCTCCTCCCTGCCCTTTTTTCCTGATCCTCTTCTCCACTGATTACCCTTGTATTTTTATATGGTCTCTCTCACCCCTTTCTATCCTTTTTTGCTCTAGCTTCTGCACATGGGAAAACACATTTGACTCTTGACTTTCTGAGTCTGGCTTATTTCACTTAACATGATGTTCTCCAGCTCCATCCATTTACAGCAAATGCCACAATTTCATTCTTCTTTATGGCTGAGAAAACTCCATTTTGTTAATATACCACATTTTCCTTATCCATTCATCTGAATTCTTTTGGAGAGATACCAAGGAGTGGGATAGTGGGGTCATATGGTAGTTTCATTCCTAGCTTTCAGAGGAATATTCATACTGCTTTCCAAAGGGGTTGTACTAATTTACACTCCCACCAACAATGTCTGAGTGTACCTTTGCCCCCATATTCTCACCATAACATTATTATTATTTGTAATCTTGATGATTGCATTCTAACTGGAGTTGAAATCTGTATAGTTTTGATTTGAATTTCCTTGATTGCTAAGCATGTTTAATATATTTCATATGTTTGTTGGTCATGAATATTTCTTCTTTTGAGAAGTGTCTGTTTAGTTCTTTTTCCCATTTATTGATGGAATTTTTTTTAAAAAACACAATTTTCAGTTGTAGATGGACACAATATCTTTATTTATTTATTTTTATATAGTACTGAGGATGGAACTCAGTGCCTCACATCTGCAAGGCAGGTGCTCTAGCACTGAGTTACAGCCCCAGCCCATGGGATTATTTTTTTGATGTTAAGTTTTTTGAGTTCTTTATATATTCTGAACATTAATCTCCTATTGTAGGAATAGCTGGCAAAGATTTTCTATCTTCACACTATAAGAACCATTTTTTTAAATGATGCAAAATAAAAAACACTCACCAGATTATTGATGGCTTAGTAAAACAGAGAAATCTATTTTGAAACCACAGAACAAAACTACAAAAGTAAGAAAACCTTAAAAATCTTAGGGTTGATCTATATAAATAACATCAGGTGTAGAAGAAGAAGAAAATGGCAGTGGAAACAATGAACCCACCATAGAATATTTATTTGAGTTGAGAAATGACTGAATAGATAAATATATTTTATAACTACCCAAGATATCATTTACATGTGCAGATAGATGAAAGTATTCATGAACATCACACACACACACACACACACACACACACACGATATAGAATATCACCTATATACCTTGCATGAGAAAAATACCAAAGTAAAGACTAAAGTCTAACAGTAAATTAGGAAAAGATGATAGAATGAAAGAAAATAAAATTGAATTAAAAAACTACTGAGCCATTAAATATATGTATATGAAAACAGTGAAATACCAAAATACATGGGACCCAAAACTCAATTATATATGTAAGAGGTTGCATATAACATCAATGAAAGCAATATTTCTAGTCAGTCCTTTCATTTTGAAAGCAGAAATGTGCAAGTAGAATAAGAAATAAATACAAATGTTTCATGATACTTCAATGAATTCTCTATAGATTTGGACAGAATCAGTAAGAAGTTAATGAATTCAATTATGTTTCTATATTATACATGTTTGTGTATATATGTCTGTGTGTGTATATCTATCTATATATACATATATAGATATACATGAAATACACATACACAAGCTATTGGCACAATTCAACAAAATAAGATTAGAAAATTAGCTGAAAATGAAATTTTATTTAAAAATTAAGAAATAATTTAATTCTTGGATAAAATTGCCCCAAAAGTTGTTTAAACAAAGAAAAAAAACTAAAATTGCACTATTATTAAATTTAAATGTGTTTGTGTGTGAGAAAGACACCAAGAACAAACCAGAGGAACAGAGAAACATTTAAAGGTACATATTTCCATTATTAAAATGACAATTTTAGTGTTCATATTAAACAATTTAATCTGATTTCCATTTTAAGAAAAAGAACAACAGAATCACTTATACAATACAGAAGAAAGCTAATAATTACACAAGATAAATTGAATGAAATAGAAGCTTGAGAAATAATAGGAAAAATGCATTAATCCAAAACTGCTTTTCTAAAAGTACCAGTTTAATAGTTAAATAGTTTAGCTTGATATTAAAAAGAGACCCAAAACATATAAGATTAGAAATAATAAATAATGTATAATCTTAGATATCAAAGAGATTAAACTAATACTAGCTATAATTCTATGATGAAAGTTTAAAGTCTTAAAGCATTGATGATAATGAGTAAAAGGCTGCTAAGATCCCCCATGGACACTGTTATAATATATATATAATTCAGGTGAAGGATGCATAATTTAATTATACATATATGTTATATATACACACATAATTCTATATAATTTTAATTTTATATATATATATATGTATATGTAGATACATAATTTAAACCATTTAATTGTATATGAAGGTATATGATTAAATTATAGATCTAGTTTACATATATCCCTCATCTCAATTATAATAGGATTTTGCTGAAATAATGACACATCAAAAAAGTTGTTGAACAGGTTTAACAGTTTTGAAAATGTATACTCAGAATTTTAGGAAGTAAGTATTCCATTTATTTTTATTTTTACCTGTTGAAAAGGTGAGAGAAAATTTTTATAATTGCAAAAGACAAGAGTGATTCAATATAAGTAGTGTCATTAACATGTCTAAATGGAGAAGAATAATTCAAAAAGGAAACAAAAATATTCTAAATTGTAGGGACCAGATGACATAAATATGGGACAAACATCCTCCCTTAAAAATCTAGAATTGCGGGATATATTACAACTGCTGTTGTAATGGTAACACACATATATACACATATATATATGTATATATATTGATGTTAAGTTTTTTGAATTCTTTAGTGAATATATATATTCATTTACATTCAAAAATAGAAAGGAAGGACAGGAGTATATAGCTCAGAAGTAGAGAGTATTTGCCTAACATGTGCAAGGCCCTAGGTTCAATCCCCAGTACTAAAAATAAGAAGGGCAGAATATGTGGGTGCCAAGGAAAGAAAAGAGAAAAAGGAACTTAACAAGGCAGGTAGCAAGTGCTGTCCCAATAATTGAGATTATGATATGGCAAGTTTTAACTCCATACAGAGAATAGGGAGAAAATGGCTAAGTGTGGCAGGAAAGTATAGCTAGATACTTCACACACACACATATACACCAGAAGAGTTAAGATCTTCAAAATACTATATTACCAGTGGAAGCATGGGTTAGAAAAAGCCTTCCTATACCAAAAGTATGACCTGTGTAAATTGTATGTCAGCTATGTATAGAAATTGGAAACAAGGGCCCTCCTCAACAATTTGTAACACAATTTGGGGAACTTCAAATGGAAACACTAAGAATGACCCAAAGTCAGGTCTTGGGCATAGTGTCCTAAAGCACATAGGAAAACCATATAGAAATTGTTTTCTGGCACACAATTTCTACCTAGGTAATTCATAATTTCTACTGCTTTAAATTAGCCAAATAAGAGCTCAAAATGTAAAAGAACTTGTAAAAGGAAGAAAATGAACTATTAATTGTGTCAGGAGTACCACCAAGAGCAGAGTCAGATTCCCAGAGATTTCCATAAAAGTAAATTTTTTCAAATAGTTAATTTTTGCTTTTAAAGAGGAAAGAGGCAACTGACTTCTATCTCTTCAGCCTCCTTGATATCATCACTTTTGAGAATATGATCAGTTCTCTTTATGTGGACCACTTTATAATGGAGACAAATCCTCAAAATTGTGAACCTCATAACTTTATGAAATGTAAACATGTACCTCTAAGAGTAGTCTTAGAGGCTGTCCTGTCATGTAACCATTGATTTCTTGAGGAGGTAATAAAAGTATAGTTTCTTCTTGTCTACAGTAAATGAAGTGTGAAACGTCTAGGACTTAACAAAATTGCATCCATTACAATTGGACAGAAAAAGATATGGAATGCTAGAATTAATCAAAGAAAGGTAGAGCAGTCACATTCACTTCAAAGAAAGCATATTTCAAAGTAAGGAAAATTCTCAAGAATACAAAGGACATTATATTATGATAAAGGGCTCAGTTCTTCAAGGGACAATATTATTCCCTAATGGGTACACTTGTAACAACAGGGGGTAAAAAATACAGGAAGCAAAAACTGATAGAAGTACAAGAAAAAATATTCAGACCCTTTATTATACCTAGACATTATATTCAAGTGTGGGGGCACACACCTGTAATCCCAGCTACTTGGGAGGCTGAAGCAGGAAGACTGAAAGTTCAAGGACAGCCTCAGAAATTTAGTGAGACCCTGAATAAAATTAAATAAAAAGGACTGGGGATGTATCTCAGTGGTATAGCGTTTTCCCAGCATGTTTAAGGCCTTGGGTTCAATCCACAGAACTGCAAAAAGGAAAAAAAAAATAGATAAATGAATGAAAGAAAGAAAATTCTATAGTTAGAGATCTATTATGAACAACTATATTCCCACATCTTTCATAACTTAGATTTAATGTACCAACTCCTTAAGAGATATAGGCAAGCAAAAGTCATACAAGGAGGAAAGGGATAATTTTAATGAACTTATATTGATTAATGAAATTTAAGCTATAATTAATAACTTTTCAAAAAACAAATCCCTGACCAAGACAGGCTCAAACATTTGAGAAACATTTGAGAAAGAATTGACATCAAATTTACTAGCTATCTGTTATGGTTTGGATCTGAGGTGTCCCCCAAAAGATCTCATGTGAGATAATGCAAGAAGGATCAGAGGAGAATGGGTTGTGAGAGTTGTAACCCAACCAGTGAATTAATCCCCTGATAGGAATTAACTAAGTAGTAACTGAAGGTGGGAAGGGTGTGGCTGGAGGAGGTGGGTCATTGGGGGCATGGCTTTGGGGTGTATATTTTGTATTTGGCTGGTAGAGTCTTTCTTTGTTTCTGGATCATCATGTGAACTGTTTCCCTCCACCACACTCTTCCACAATGATGCTCTGTCTCACTTGGAGCCAAGGAATGGAACATGCTGTCTGTGGATTGAAAATGTGAGTGCCCCAAATAAACTTTTCTTCCTCTAAAATTGTGTTGGTTGGCTCTCTTAGTCATAGCAGTTAAAAACAAAACAAAACGAAACAAACAAACAAACCACAACAACGAAAAAAAAATCTCTACTAGAAAATAGAAGCAAAGGTGATGTCCCCAGTTTTATAAGAAAGAAAAACTATAGCCCAATTGTTATTGACTAGGGGTGCTGGATTCATTGTCTCTGTTCAGCAAAGAATTGAAAACAGAACACAGAGATAGCAAACAAGAAGTAGGTTTATTGCAAACGCAAGAGACTTCTCTGAAGACAAAGGATTCAGAGCTGGGAATCAGTTGAGGTAGTTTGATCTTTTTTTGTGTGTGTGTGTGTGTGTGTGTGTGTGGTCTCAGGAATTTCTCATTTCCTTATCTCCCACCCTGTTCACATGCACTCACTATCATTGACTTGTGGCCCGTCTGTCCATGCATCTGTTCTAGTTTTTCTATTGGATCCCCCACCTGACACTCCATCTTGAGACACACACTGTGGTTGCCATCTTTAGTTGTGGTAATTCCCAGCTTGGAACCCTTTAGGGGCACTATAAGCCTAAAGCGTAAAAGTAGTAACGCTGTGGATCTTCAATGCTAGAAGGAAAGACACACAGACAGCATGCAAAAACAAGGGGAAAACGTTCCTCAAACAAATCAAGATACTACATTATTAGAATCCATAGCCAGCACAACAGAAGAAATGACAGAGAATGTCTTGTGAATTAAAGGATGCTATAAGAGAAGAAATACAGGCAAAACAATCATTTTGATAAAGAGCTACATAAGTAAATACAGGAAGCAAAAGATTACTTCAATAAGGAGATGGAGGTTCTGAAAAAAAAACAACCAGAAATCCTTGAAATAAAAGAAATATTAAACCAAATTAAAAGCTCAATAGAAAGCATCACCAACAGATTAGACCACTTGGAAGACAGGACCTCAGGCAATGAAGACAAAATATATTATCTCCAAAAGAATGTAGATCACACAGTGAAAATGGAAAGAAACCATAAGCAAAACTTTTAAGAAATATGGGACACCATAAAAAGACCAAATTTAAGAGTTATTGGAATAGAGTTCCAAACCAAAGAAATGAACAATCTATTCAATGAAATAATATCATAAAAACTTCCAAACATGAAGAATGCATTGGAAAACCAAATACAAGAGGCTCACGGGACACCAAATGTACAAAATCACAACAGATTCACACAAAGCCACATTACAATGAAAATTCCTAGCTTACAGAATGAGAGAATCTTAAACACGCAAGAGAAAGGAATCAGATTACATATAGGGGAACAACAATTAGGATTTAAAAGTAGCAGGATATAAAATTAACACCCATAAGTCAAAGGCATTTCTGTACATCAGTGACAAATCCTCTAAAAGAAAAATTAGGGAAACCACCCGATTTACAATAACCCCTCCAAAAGTAAAATACTTGGGAATCAACAAAAGAGGTGAAAGACCTCTACAATAAAAACTACAGAATGCTAAAGAAAGAAATTAAAGAAGACCTTAGAAGAGGAAAAGATCTCCCTTGTCCTTGGATGGGCAGAATTAATCTTGTCAAAATGACCAAACTACCAAAAGCACTATACAGATTTAGTGAAATTCTGATCAAAATTCCAATGGCATTCCTCATAGAAATATAAAAAGCAGTCATGAAATTCATCTGGAAAAGTAAGAGACCCAGAATAGCTAAAGTAATCTTTGGTAAGAAGAGTGAAGCAGATGGAATCACGATACCAGACCTTAAACTATACTATGGAGCTATAGTAACAAAAATGGCATGGTATTGGCACCAAAATAGACTTGTAGACCAATGGTACAGAATAGAGGACATAGAGACAAACCCACATAAATACAGTTATCTTATATTTGACAAAGGCACCAAAAACATATATTGGAGAAAAGATAGCCTCTTCAACAAATGGTGCTGTGAAAACTAGAAATCCATATGCAACAAAATGAAATTAAACCCCTATCTCTCACCAGGCACAAAACTCAACTCAAAGTGGATCAAGGACCTAGAAATTAAACCAGGGACCTGCACCTAATAGAAGAAAAGTTTGGCCCAAATCCACATCATGTCCGATTAGGCCCTGACTTCCTTAATAAGACTCCTCTAGTGCAAAAATTAAAATCAAGAATCAATAAATGGGATGGATTCAAATTCAAAAAGCTTCTTCTCAGCAAAAGAAACAGTCAGTAAAGTGAATAGAGAGCCTACAGAATGGGAGCAAATTTTTACCACATGAACATCAGATAGAGCACTAATCTCTAGGATACATAAAGAACTCAAAAATATTAACACCAAAAAAATATAATCAATAAGTGGGCCAAGGAACTGAACAGATACTTCTCAGAAGATGATATACAATCAATCAAAAAATATTTCAACATCTCTAGCAATTACAGAAATGTAAATCAAAACTACTGTAAGATTTCATCTCACTCCAGTCTGAATGGCAGCTATTAAGAATACAAAGAACAATAAGTGTTGGTGAGGATGTGGGGGAAAGGGCACACTCTTACATTGCTGGTGGGACTGCAAATTGGTGTAACCAATCTGGAAAGCTGTATGGAGATTCCTTGGAAAACTTGGAATGGAAACACCATTTGACCCAGCTATCCCACCCTTCAGTTTATACCCAAAATACTAAAAATAGCATACTACAGGGACACAGTCACATCAATGTTTACAGCAGCACAATTCACAATAGCCAAATTCTGGATCCAACCTAGATACCCTTCGGTAGATGAATGAGTAAAGACAATGTGGTATATATACCCAATGAATATTACTCAGCATTAAAAGAGAATAAAATCATGGCAATAGTAGGTAAATGGATGGAGTTGGAGAATATAATGCTAAGTGAAGTAAGCCAATCCCCCCAAAAAACAAATGCTGAGCTTTGAACATACCTTATAGCATATAAAAATGTAAATGTAAACTTAAATAATAAAACAAAAGGTTTAATATTTCTAGACTATACCATACAAGAAAAATATTGCCACGTTAAGAAATATTTTCTTAAATAATACACAAAACAACTGAAAAGATAAAGAACAAATGATGGTGGAATGTGATGGACATTATTATCCAATGTACGTGTATGAAGACACAAATTGGTGTGAATATACTTTGTATACAATCAGAGATATGAAAAATTGTGCTCTGTGTAATAAGAATTGTAATGCATTCCACTGTCATGTATAAATAAAAATTAATTAAAAAGAGCAAAAATAGGACTTTGTAAAAATAAAAATCTTTTGATGTTCAAATAACCCTGTTAAGAAAATTTTAAAAATAAGATAGAGAATGAGTAAAAAATTGCTAAATGTGTATCTGATACAAGTCTATTGAGACAAAATACCTCAAAGTCCACAAAATGAAAAGTTTAAAAATATGTGAAATAGACCAAAGGATTTGAAAAAAGACTGTTCCTCCAAGAAGGAACATATATGGACAATAAATAAAAGGAAAGGAGGCTCACTCTCATTATTAAGGTGAATATATAAACTTAAAAAGTGAGATATCATTTTGCACCTATTAATATAATTACACTTTTAAAAACTGGCAAGATTAAATGCTGATAGAGATATTGCACAATGAGCACGCTTAGGTATTGATAGCAGGATTAGAAAAATAGCACTACCCCTTTAGCTTCTTATGAATACTTAATATAATACACAGAAATCTGACTCCTAGGTATTTATTTACCCAAGAAAAATGAAAATAAGTGCATACAAGAATATGGACATCAGTATTTGTACTGGCTTATGCATTACTGGAAAAATCTGGAGACTACTGAAATGATTTTCAATAGATGACTAGGTAAATACAGTGTGCACCCATTAAAATGGAATACTACTCAGCAATAAAAATAAATCAACTATTACTGATATGACCAGACACATGTATAAATCTCAAATCCATTATAAATCCATTTTCACTTAGTAGTGAAAGAAGTCAGATTCAAATGGCTATATATTAATGAGCTTCTATTTATATGACATTCTGGAAAAGGCAAACTAGATATTGGAGAAAAGGTACTTCTATGTAGATCAATGAAACTCAGGTCAGCCTTTTGAAAGACTCCTTGGGGTATGAGACGATAACCATGTATCTTCAGTCAATTGTTTGTGGTGTTGGAAATATTCTTTATTTTGATTTTGTATGTGCTTATAACTATGTATTTATCAGATGATTACTGTGTGTATTTTATACCTCAATAAACCTAACCTTTAAAAATATCCTTTTCTATACATTTCATTAATTTTGCCTTCTATGGTGTATATATTGTTCTTTTATTGTATTTTTTCCTCTCATAGTCTTTGAAGTTTTAGATTTCATAATTTTTTTCCCTAGCATGTCTTTTCTGAAAGTGGAGAATAAAAACCAGGCCCCATGTGAGCTCCTGTGGGGAAATGGGGAGTGAGTGGGTCAGTGTCTTCCAGCATCCTGGTTCTCTCCCCTCCTGATAGCCTTTGTACTTCACATGGTCTCATTCCCAAGGTCTTGGGCCCTTATTTGGAAGGAAAGCTCAGGGTCCGTTAGCTTGTCCTTGTGGCTGGTTTGTTTTCAAACACTGATGTGTATTTAAGGATGTGTTGACATTGTTGGACACTTTTGGTGTGGCTTCCCTTTTTCATGTACTATGCCCTTCTGGCGCTGGGAGACCGTGTTTTAAACAGTGAGTGATTCCTAATCACTGGCTTTTATTCAGCTTCCTTTCCTTTTCCACCATCCTCCTCTTGGTGGGTTTATAGGCACTATAAGCTCTTTATTGTCAATTGGATTTTACAAGTAAAGTGGAGTAGGTACCTCCCTGTTCTGAATTCGTTGCCCCAAAAATAATTGTAGAGCATAAAATGTAAAGGTCCACAATATGTGTATTTCTTCAAATCTTAAAATCGGACATAAAATGCAGAGAACTGCAGAAATACCTTTTCAGGCTAATATAATATTCTAATTTGTTTCTTCCATCTTTTATGTCTGACAGGTTATGTTGTGTATTGTCTTCAGTTTTTTTTTTAAATCATCTGTGAAATGCGTATGATCCCACTAGAATTGTAATAATTTGGGTATCCAAGCAGTTCTTCTAGTGTGATTAATTATAGAATTAATCACTGATAAGAAGTGGTATATTGTCTTTTCATAAGAATAGAAGAATTTAGATTGATTATGTGATTTCAGTGACTTTCTTTTGCTTAAATATGACTATGTCAGAAAGTAATCACTTGCACTAGAATGTATCATAATTATTAAGATGAAGTTTTTAAAAAAGCATTTTTCTTTCAGTTCTCTTAATTGCAATATTCTGTATCACATTAATTTTGTTTATTAGAAACGTACACTATTTTCTGCATTCTATGATGCATTTAATAATATGTCAGAGCCAAAAGGTAAGTTCTTTCATATTTAATTCAAGAAACAAATTTACTTTTCTTAAAACTTTAATACAATTTGCAAAAGTGTAAAACAAGAATATTAAAATAAAGAAGAAATATTTTCGAGTAGACTGTTTGGAAAGTAAATAGTAGCTTTGGATCATGTTTATTGAACATAAAACTCTATTCTAATAATATTGCTTAACAAGAGTGCCAAAATGAATTTTGTGCTTCTCATACAACTGATTCAATCTAATATTATCAGCTCTAGTTAGCTTTGTTGGGGGGGGGAGGTGGGTACTGGATAATTACTAATTCAAACACTATTGCTCTATTGGTTTTCTCCCTTATCTTTGTAAAAATAGGAAGAAATATTTTGTTCTTGGATGTTCAGATATAAAAGGATGACACAACAAACAATTAGTTCAAAATTTTTCTAATACACTTTAATTTAGAAGACAAATTTATCTAATACTTACCAAAATATCAAATTTTATCTTCTCATCTCATAAAGTTTTATCTTCTCATGTTTGAAAATCAACAGGAGTGTACAACTAATAAATTCAAATAACCAGCTGTGAAATCAAGGAATATAATATCAACAGTACCTTACAGGTTTCCTTTGTCTCTTCTCAACCGTTACTCCTTCTAATTTCTCCAGAAATAACATTACTATTTCCAGTGGTTTGGAATTTACACAAATTGGATTATAAAGAATGAACAGTTGTGTGTCTGCATTCTTTTACTCAAGATTGCGTCCAATTTATTTATTCATATTTATGTAGAGAAAAATAGTTCACATATTTCCACTGTATGGTTACTCTACAATATATTTATTCTAAATACAGCTGATGGGCATTTGGTTTATTTCTGTGTTAGTTATGTCATATATAATGCAGTTGTATACATTTTTGCGTGTATCTTTGTATGTTTTTGTTTTTACATGCATCTAGGAGTAGATTTGCTGGATAATGAATGTATTTTGCATATTAAAATTTTGCATATACCATAAAAAGTTTTTCTAAGTAAATATACCAAATTACCTTCCCACCAGAAAAGTTAAAGAGATCTAATTTATTTATATAATTTCCTAAGAATTTTTTGGCCATTTTAATGTTTGTTGTATTTGTGGATTTTCAGGACTATTCCATTGTTATTACAATATTGATATTTTGTCTATAAATAACCAGAAAATTTAAAAAATTGTCTTTGTAGACCATATCATTTCCTTTGTATCTACTCAGGTAACTAGCATACCATAAAAACAGCCATAGAAAATAACTAATGAACCTGCTTGTGTTCAAGTATATTTTGATTTATAGAACCTGAAACTTGAATGTCATATAATTTTCAGAATACAAAAATGCTATTGTTCTTTGAATATTTTTAACCATTAAAAATATAAAAACCATTTCTAGCGCACAGGCCATACAAAATCAAGTGATGAACTGATTTTACATGCTGGGCATAGTATGATAACCCTTTTATAACGGATTATATTTTCTATAAATTTGAAATAGTTTTTACATATTATGTGATACAAAAGGCTCACTTTCTAGTAATTCCACCTCTTTGTACTATTGCATCGGGGATTCAGTGTAAACATCAATTCTGGAAGGGATACAGACATTCAAAGCAGACCAGGTATTGCACGGGATCAAAACAGAGTGCAGGAATTTTGACTACTTACTATAAATCTCATTCAAAGTGTCTGATGGGCCCAGGGTATGAAAACCTAAAAGAATCTGGAAAACCTAGCAATTTAATTGACTATGAATAAAATGTAGAATCTTATCAATGGTATTTTCTTCATCAGGAAAGGACTTCCCTCTATTAATACCTTCAAGAGGATGGGTATAAAATAGAAAGTAGAAGAACACTAAGCGCTAGTGTGGTGTACTTTTCTGTAAGACAAACATAGTTCTTGAGATCTCACCATAATAATTTGAATAATAATTACAGAAGCAATTTGAATAATAATTACAGAAGCAATCAACAGTTTTGATCTCCATTATATCTAAAATGGACTGAAAACCTCTGAAATTATGAGCCCAAAAGAAACTTTCCTCCTTTAAATTGTTTTTTCTCATGTATTTTTTCACAGAGATGGAAATCTGACAAATACAGCACTTTCACTGGTATTTTACACCTATTAGTTACTAACAAGATTTGGATACTATTAATATGGTTATTTAATATATGGCAAAATGGAGCATATTGAAGTGGAATAATTTTCACTGGATAAGTTGTTGCTCATCTAGTAATTCCTGTACCATATGTGGGTACCTGAATACTGTGAATTTCTTTGACTAAGAGGCTATAAAGTCCTGCAGAATTTAGGATCTAAGTTACTTTCACCCTTCTGATCCCCATACTTATAACTGCAAATTCCCTATATATAAGAATAATTAGTTTAGATAGAACCTTCCACCCCTTACTATGGCTTTAAATTTCTAGTCTTATCCACTTGCCCTGGTATCTCCTGTGCTATTGCTTTATACATGGTTTCTTCCTCTCAGCTCCCTTTTCTGTTTACTGTTTTTGTTAGATGGTCTTACTACTCTTTGCTTTTGATTCCACCAGAAGGCCCTGACATTACTGCTTCAGAATTTCATGTTCTGCCTCTCTATTGTTCAACATGGATAGAGAATGAAGATAAGCCAAAAAAAAAAAAAAAAAAAAAAAAAAAAGAAAGAAAGAAAGAAAGAAAAAAGAAAAAAAAAGAGGAACTTTTTCAACTAGATATCTTGATAATGTTAATGAAAATTTAAAAGAAATATGCAATGAATAAACTAAAAGTATAGGAAAAAATATAAAGATATTATCATACTTGGACTTAAGATTCTAGAATAATTCTAGGTGGTTATATAATTTAGAACATAGATTTAGGAGGGAGGAGCTGTATCAAGGGCTGTTTCAAGGTTAGAATTTAGAGACAACATTAATATATCGTAAAAATGTACTCAAATATAACTTAATATTAGTGTTTGGATTTTGATGAAATCAAGTGGGAATCAAATACTAAGTTCTAAAACAAATGGGAATAATTCACCAAAAGTTTGGTAGTAGCAGTGAGAAGGAAAGATGGTCTATCCGGGCTGGTATAGCAGTCAAGGAAGAAATGTCTTCTGTTTTGCTGTATGTATGTATGTTTGCATACATTTACCAAAAAAAAAAAAAAATTCACAACTTGGATATGTATGGTCAAAATAGTGTCTGGCTCACAGCCCTCCTTTCAGAATCTGCTAACTAAAATATCAACAAATCTTCCTGCTCTTAAATTTGTGGCACTCAAAGAAGGAGTGGAAATTAAGGAACACATATCATATGTCTGTGTATTTGAACATTATAAATCAAGCTATGAACATTAGCTGCTTCTGTAGCTTGTTTCCTGGGAACATTCTTTTTACCTGGAAGCTAATGGAAAGGTGCTATCCTCAGAGAGCCTTGTGCCTGGGAACCAGATTAGAACCCAGATCTGCTGCAGCATCAGAGGGCAAGCCATCAAGCTCACCTGGAACCAGGTCAGATAGACTGCCTACCCACCCCCACCTCAGCTTGCTTTTTTTTTTTTTTTTTGCCATACATTACCCAGTGGTCTAAAATACATAGAGCAGAAGGAAGTAGCCTAATCTGAGAATCCACTAAATCAGGGCTTTTAGTTCATGTGATTTGGGCAGTACATTTTTTTTTTGTAGTTGTAGATGGACAGAATGCCTTTATTTTATTTTGTTTATTTATTTTTTAATGTGATGCTAAGGATCAAACCCTGTGTCTCACACATGCTAGGCAAGTGCTTTGCCACTGAACTACAGCCCCAGCCCTGGGGGCAGTACATTTTAAGAGGAGAAAAAAAAAATCACTCTTTCTTTCTGGTTTCCTTCTTCACATGCTCAGCTACTCTTACCCCTACTTATTCCAGCCTGGTACTGGGAGCAGGGAAGCCAAGGGACAAGTTCAGATCAATAATTTCTCCTTTAAAATTTCAATATAAACTCCACCCATTCCTAAACTTTCATGAATTATTTTTTTATTTGACTGTTTTTGGATATACAAGATAGTAGAGTGTATTCTGACATATATACATATATACACCCAAAGGAACCTCTAACAGGAAAGCCTATTGGCCTGGTTTTGGAGTGTAATTGTTCATGAAAGCTAAAAAACAATAATAAAACACCTCA
The DNA here is from genome assembly GCF_045843805.1 of Urocitellus parryii. Lineage (NCBI taxonomy): Eukaryota > Metazoa > Chordata > Mammalia > Rodentia > Sciuridae > Urocitellus > Urocitellus parryii. Next base: position 128,201,788 of record NC_135539.1, on the reverse strand, counting down.
CAGCTGTATCTAAACCACAACAGACAGAGCAACATGAATCACTGCACATTAATCTGCAATATAGCTAAATGTGGAAAAATGCTAGGGGAAATCTGAAGAGTTTTACTAGAAAATTATAGACTTAATAATAATCTTATATCCAACCATATTTTCTTATAATATTAATATAAAAAATATCTTATTCATGTATATTTCTCTAAAAAATTAGAAGATATGCTTCTACCAGTCAACAGATGAAGTTAAGTTAAAAATGGTCATACCTCACTACTAAAAGACCAGTAATGAAGTAAATTTGAGTTGCAATGTGCCGATGTCTTGGGGGGCACCAGAATCAGGAGGCACCACAGCTTTGTAGGTTCAAACAGCAATTCTTTATTCCCGATCTCACACCAGCCTCCACACACGTTCAGGGGCAATTCCAATATGTCTGATCCCAAATCCTACTCCACTAGGCTTTTTCCAAATCCCATTTGAATCTCACAAGAACTCAACGGGAACAAGCAGCAGGAACACCCTAATCCCAGCATCAATAATCTTCAACCTCAACTTCCCTAAAACTCCTATTGTCACGCCCTAAACCCAAGGACAGAGATACTTCCTGCAGGAATACACCCTAATCCTGGATCCACCCTGGTGATTGAGCAGGGTCACCTTTCTCAAACACACAAGCAAGGTCGCAGCAAATTTCCAAGGCAAGTCCATTTAACATGGGGTACACTGGCAAGGATTACGATGCATCATACCTACTTGGTAATGGCCCTCAGCAGCAATGCAATACCCAAACATTTAGTGCAGAATTATTTTTGAAAATACTAATGTGAAAATTCTCATCTCAAACCTTATAATTTCCAATAATATATACCAAAGAGGAGACAGTAATGAGAAAGGTAGGTGGTAATATATGAGATCTAAGATTTCAATTTTGTTTTAGACTTCATCTTTTCAAGAAAGAGGAGTTAATGTTTTTGTAATATATTCTTTTAATCACCTGCAGAAATGAAATTTCAAAGAAAGTGCCAGCTAAAAATGATAAAATACTAGTTTTCTCTATTTCTAAAAATCTTAAACTTAAGAGTACTGAAAAACAATTCAAAACAAATGTAAAGTCATAATTATTCAAAAAATAATGGAAAGAACAGTTGTTATTCTTGGAAATATTTGGTCACCACAAAGCAATGGATAAATGGTGGCTTTATTAGCAACTGCAAAAGGACAGAAATTGAACCCTCACGACAGTGGGGAGAAACATCTAGATAAACTCCACAGAATTTCAGGTTATTCGGAAATCAGAAGTAACAGTTGCCTGGACATGGGAGTGAAGGAAACAAAGATTAAAATAACCAGATCTGCTTTAATACTCTGAAGAGTAGTTAGGTTTTTGAGTCCCTTCTTAATATGGGAATCTCTGCAAAGACTTAGGTGAGTAACTCCACAGTTATTTTCAATAAACCAACAATCTGCCTAAAACTGCAGATCATCTTTTTTTAATTGAATATTAGAAGATGACTTACCAGACCTGTGAAGAAAATGTATAGTATAGAAAGAGGGAATAAAGAGAGTAAAGAAATAAGCAAAAGCAACTTTGAGAAAACAGAGGTTCTGTTGGAGAAGAAATTTATGTAATTCTGTTAGGAATATAAGTAAAGATATTCCATGATTTTAAAAAGGACAAAATGTACTGGATGAAATATTTAGAGAACAAAACCTCTTGAAAATTGCAATAGGGAAAGAAGAACAGAAAGCTCAGCCAGATTACAAAGGCCAGATCCGTATCTGGCATGATGGGCAAAGGCAGGAGGGACAGTCTCATCTTGGACACCTTGAGTAATCATGTGGGTGGAGGAGAAAACAAGGTTCTAGACAGGAAAGCGCAATCACATGTGAGGGCTTCAGATTTTTTAACCACTACAATGGAATAGAAAACAAATGAGTAAAATTCTTTCTTCAAAAATTAGAAAGCAAAAACTTTCAGCTTCGGAATCCAATCCTACTGTGAAGGTGGGAGAAAGATATTTTCAGATGCACCAAGAATCAAACAGTTTCCTGCCATGTGCCATTTCTTATGTGATGGTGAAAGGTCACGTTGGTGAGTCAGCAACAGGGAGCTTAGCAGTGAGACTCCTGAGTCAGGAGTGGGCTGAATAATATCTTAGAGAGTAATAGTATAACCACGATCTCTTTATTTGATTAAAATCATAATATAATTACAAAAGAAAGTTAGGGAAGGAAAGCAGAAGGGTGGTAGGGTAAAAGAAATCTTTTTTACCATAATGGGAACTCAATAGATAAAACTTACAAGAGTTGAAATGCATAATAACATGGGTGAATTATTTAGCAACAAGGAGTGTGAGAATACCGCAAGAAACAGCTGTGGCAGTTTTTCATGATTGCCTCTGGGAATGAGGCCTGTTGAGGAATGCAGAATGATGGCTTAGTGAATGTATTCGAAGACTTCTTTTTCTTTTTCTTTTTTAGTGTTGGGAATTGAACTCAGGGGCACTCAGCCACTGAGCCACATCCCAGCCCTTTTTTGTATTTGTATTTTATTAAGAGACAGAGTCTCACTGAGTTGCTTCACAGTTCACTGTTGCTGAGGCTGGCTTTGAATTCGGGATCCTCCTGTCTCAGCCTCTGGAGCCACTGGGATTACACCAAGGTACCCAGGGAGGGAATGTATTTGTTTTTAACCACAGGCCTTTAGTACTAGTATTTGAATTGTAAAATCTGTCTGTACTGTTGTTTTAGAGTAAACTTAATCTTAAAGAGATGAATGGTTCAAACTCAATATCAAAGGCAAAGTTAAAACAAACATGCTATGGAAACATTAACAGAAAATAGAACAGGGCTGGATTTGTAGTCCAGTGGTAGAGCACTTACCTAGTCTGTGTGAAGCCCTGAACTTAACCCAAATACTGCCAAAAAAAATAATAAAATAAAAGGGATTGGGTGTGTGCTTGCCCTGGATTTCATTCTCAGTACCACAAACAAACAAATAAAAAATAAATAAATAAAACAGAAAACTAAAAACAAAGCTTTCAAAAAGAACAAGAATATTACTTCGCCATTAGGTGGAATCCTGCCAGCCAAGCCCACACGGACCCTTGGGCCGAGCACGGGATCTCAGAAGGGGAAGGAAGCGGTACAGTCCCATCCCCCACAGCGGACACTCCACCAAGGCAGTCAGCGGCCACCATCCGGGAAAGCTGAAGGATACACCGCCACTCTCCTTCAGAGTGCAACATCAAAACAGGTCGGTGTCATTCAGCTCACCCCCCAGACAGCGGGAATTCGCATAAAATCTCTCCTAGGCTTGCCGGGAGAGGGAGTATCAAGCTGAGCCTCCATAAATACTAGGGGGAAACTAGAGACACCTGACCTCCAACCCCTCCTCCCAGTAGCAGCCAAAACGAAACCTGGCTAGCCAGCGCTGGGGGAGGGGCAAGCAGAAAAAATCAAAGTGATAGAGTGCCAGGGATCGCAACAGCCTGCAGCAGGACCCGGGAGATCCAGGCCAACTGATTTGCGCGGCCTGCCCCGCAGCTACAGAAGGTGTGGCGCCTCAGAGAAGCCATTAATTAGCAAGCAGGGAGGTTAGGGACTGCCATTAGGTGGAATCCCGCCAGCCAAGCCCACACGGACCCTTGGGCCGAGTACGGGATTTCAGAAGGGGAAGGAAGCAGTACAGTCCCGTCCCATCCCCCACAGCGGACACTCCATCCAGGCAGTCAGCGGCCACCATCCGGGAAAGCTGAAGGATACACCACCACTCTCCAACAGCTTGCAACATCAAAACAGCCAGCAGCAGGACCCCGGAGATCCAGGCCAACTGATTCGCGCGGCCTGCCCCGCAGCTACAGAAGGTGTGGCGCCTCAGAGAAGCCATTAATTAGCAAGCAGGGAGGTTAGGGACTGCCATAGGTGGAATCCCGCCAGCCAAGCCCACCGCCCACGCCCGGAACAGGCCCAGTGACCTGCCAGCATGGTAGTCACGACACCCCAATTGGAATAGGGACAGAGCAGAGCCGCCTTCCACTCCCGGAAAAGGCCCAGAGAAACGCCAGCATGGTAGACACGTCACCCCAATTGGAGTAGGGGCACAGCCGCCGCCCGCACCTGCAAGGGAGACTTTTCAAGTATACAAGAGCAACATAAATAAATAGGGGGTAAATTTCAAAACACAACAGTTGCACCAAGCAGAAAGAAACGTGAGCAGTATGAAAAGACAAGGAAAGAAAGGACCACAAGCAATGCAGGTCAACTCAACTTTAGAAGAGGTAATAGCTGCAACAGATGGAATATCAGATAAAGAGTTCAGGATATATATGCTTCAGATGATCTGGAGTCTCAAGGAAGACATGAGACAGCAAAATCAGACAATGAAAGATCACATTGACAAACAAATCCAGGAAGTAAAAGATCAATTTCACAGGGAGATAGAGGTAATAAAAAACAAACAAATAGAAATTCTAGAAATGCAGGAAACAATAAACCAACTTAAAAACTCAATTGAGAATACTACCAGCAGAGTAGATCACTTAGAAGAGAGAACATCAGACAATGAAGACAAAGTATTTCAACTGGAAAAGAACATAGACAGCTCAGCAAGTCTGCTAAGAAACCATGAGCAGAACATCCAAGAATTATGGGACAATATCAAAAGACCAAATTTAAGAGTCATTGGGATACAGGAAGGCACAGAGCTCCATTCCAAAGGAATAAACAGTCTATTCAGTGAAATAATACGAGAAAACTTCCCAGAATTGAAGATTGAGACAGAATCCCAAATCCTAGAAGCCTACAGGACGCCGAATGTGCAAAATCATAAGAGATCCACACCTAGACACATTATAATGAAGATGTCCAACATACAGAATAAGGAGAGAATTTTAAAAGCTGCAAGAGAAAGAAAGCAGATTACATTTAGGGGTAAACCAATCAGGATAACAGCTGATCTCTCAACACAGACTCTGAAAGCTAGAAGATCCTGGAATAACATATTTCAAACACTGAAAGACAATGGGCTCCAACCAAGAATCGTGTATCCGGCGAAATTAAGCTTCAGGTTAGAAGATGAAATTAAAACCTTCCACGATAAACAAAAGTTAAAAGAATTCACAGCTAGAAAACCATCTCTTCAAAAAATCCTTGGCAAAACATTACAGGAAGAGGAAATGGAAAATAACATTGAAAACCAACAATGGGAGGTAGGACAGTAAAGGGGGGAAAGTAGTCAAAGAGGATAACAAATCAGGTTTAGTAACATCAATAAACAAATATGGATAGAAGAACAAACCATATCGCAATAATAACCCTAAATGTTAATGGCTTAAACTCACCAATTAAGAGACACAGGCTAGTAGAATGGATCAAAAAACAAGACCCAACAATATGCTGTCTACAGGAGACGCATTTGATAGGAAAAGATATACATAGACTGAAGGTGAAAGGTTGGGAAAAATCATATCACTCATATGGACCGCGGAAACAAGCAGGAGTGTCCATACTCATATCTAATAAAATAGATTTCAAGCCAAAGCTAATCAAAAGGGATATAGAAGGACACTTCATACTGCTCAAGGGAACCATACACCAACAAGACATAACAATCATAAATATATATGCCCCAAATAATGGTGCAGCTGTGTTCATCAAGCAAACTCTTCTCAAGTTCAAGAGTCTAATAGACCACCATACAATAATCATGGGAGACTTCAACACACCTCTCTCACCACTGGACAGATCTTCCAAACAAAAGTTAAATAAGGAAACTATAGAACTCAATAACACAATTAACAACCTAGACTTAATTGACATATATAGACTATACCACCCAACATCAAGTAGCTACACTTTTTTCTCAGCAGCACATGGAACCTTCTCAAAAATAGACCATATACTATGTCACAGGGCAACTCTTAGACAATACAAAGGGGTAGAGATAATACCATGCATCTTATCTGATCATAATGGAATGAAACTGAAAATCAATGATAAAAGAAGAAAGGAAAAATCAAGCATCACCTGGAGAATGAACAATAGGTTTCTGAGTGATCAATGGGTTTTAGAAGACATCAAGGAGTAAATTAAAAAATTCCTAGAGTTAAATGAAAACACAGACACAACATATCGGAATCTATGGGACACATTGAAAGCAGTTCTAAGAGGAAAATTCAATGCTTGGAGTTCATTCCTCAAAAAAAGAAAAAACCAACAAATAAATGATCTCATACTTCATCTCAAAATCCTAGAAAAAGAAGAGCAAAACAACAGCAAAAGAAGTAGAAGGCAAGAAATAATTAAAATCAGAGCTGAAATTAATGAAATTGAAACAAAAGAAACAATTGAAAAAATTGACAAAACTAAAAGCTGGTTCTTTGAAAAAATAAATAAAATTGACAGACCCTTAGCCATGCTAACGAAGAGAAGAAGAGAGAGAACCCAAATTACTAGCATACGGGATGAAAAAGGCAATATCACAACAGACACTTCAGAAATACAGAAGATAATCAGAAATTACTTTGAATCCTTATACTCCAATGAAATAGAAGATAGTGAAGGCATAGATAAATTCCTTGAGTCCTATGATCTGCCCAGATTGAGCCAGGAGGATATAGACAACCTAAACAGACCAATAACAATAGAGGAAATAGAAGAAACCATCAAAAGACTACCAACTAAGAAAAGCCCAGGACCGGATGGGTATACAGCAGAGTTTTACAAAACCTTTAAAGAGGAACTAACACCAATACTTTTCAAGCTATTTCAGGAAATAGAAAAAGAGGGAGAACTTCCAAATTCATTCTACGAGGCCAACATCACCCTGATTCCGAAACCAGACAAAGACACTTCAAAGAAGGAAAACTACAGACCAATATCTCTAATGAACCTTGACGCAAAAATCCTCAATAAAATTCTGGCGAATCGGATTCAAATACATATCAAAAAAATTATACATCATGATCAAGTAGGATTCATCCCTGGGATGCAAGGCTGGTTTAATATACGGAAATCAATAAATGTTATTCACCACATCAATAGACTTAAAAATAAGAACCATATGATCATCTCAATAGATGCAGAAAAAGCATTCGACAAAGTACAGCATCCCTTTATGTTCAAAACGCTAGAAAAATTAGGGATAACAGGATCATACCTCAACATTGTAAAAGCAATCTATGATAAGCCACAGGCCAGCATCATTCTGAATGGAGAAAAATTGAAGGCATTCCCTCTAAGATCTGGTACAAGACAGGGATGCCCTCTCTCACCACTTCTGTTCAACATAGTCCTCGAAACACTGGCCAGAGCAATTAGGCAGACGAAAGAAATTAAAGGCATAAAAATAGGAAAAGAAGAACTTAAATTATCACTATTTGCAGATGATATGATTCTATTCCTAGCAGACCCAAAAGGGTCTGCAAAGAAGCTATTAGAGCTAATAAATGAATTCAGCAAAGTGGCAGGATATAAGATCAACACGCATAAATCAAAGGCATTCCTGTATATCAGCGACAAATCCTCTGAAACGGAAATGAGGACAACTACTCCATTCACAATATCCCCCCAAAAAATAAAATACTTGGGAATCAACCTAACAAAAGAGGTGAAAGATTTATACAATGAAAATTACAGAACCCTAAAGAAAGACATAGAAGAAGACCTTAGAAGATGGAAAAATATACCCTGCTCATGGATAGGCAGAACTAACATCATCAAAATGGCGATATTACCAAAAGTTCTCTATAAGTTCAATGCAATGCCAATCAAAATCCCAACAGCATATCTTGTAGAAATAGATAAAAGAATCATGAAATTCATATGGAATAATAAAAGACCCAGAATAGCAAAAACAATACTAAGCAGGAAGTGTGAATCAGGCGGTATAGCGATACCAGACTTCAAACTATACTACAGAGCAATAGTAACAAAAACAGCATGGTACTGGTACCAAAATAGGCGGGTGGACCAATGGTACAGAATAGAGGACACAGTAACCAATCCACAAAACTACAACTATCTTATATTTGATAAAGGGGCTAAAAGCATGCAATGGAGGAAGGATAGAATCTTCAACAAATGGTGCTGGGAAAACTGGAAATCCATTTGCACCAAAATGAATCTGAATCCCTATCTCTCGCCGTGCACAAAAGTTAACTCAAAATGGATCAAGGAGCTTGATATTAATTCAGAGACACGGCATCTGATAGAAGAAAAAGTTGGTTATGATCTACACGCTGTGGGATCGGGCTCCAAATTCCTCAATAGGACACCCATAGCGCTAGAGTTAACAAATAGAATCAACAAATGGGACTTACTCAAACTAAAAAGTTTTTTCTCAGCAAAAGAAACAATAAGAGAGATAAACAGGGAGCCTACATCCTGGGAACAAATCTTTACTCCACACACTTCAGATAGAGCCCTAATAACCAGAATATACAAAGAACTCAAAAAATTAGACAATAAGATAACAAATAACCCAATCAATAAATGGGCCAAGGACCTGAACAGACACTTCTCAGAGGAGGACATACAATCAATCAACAAGTACATGAAAAAATGCTCACCATCGCTAGCAGTCAGAGAAATGCAAATCAAAACTACCCTAAGATACCATCTCACTCCAGTAAGACTGGCAGCCATTAGGAAGTCAAACAACAATAAGTGCTGGAGAAGATGCGGGGAAAAGGGCACTCTTGTTCATTGCTGGTGGGACTGCAAATTGGTGCAGCCAATTTGGAAAGCAGTATGGAGATTTCTCGGAAAGCTGGGAATGGAACCACCATTTGACCCAGCTATTCCCCTTCTCGGTCTATTCCCTAAAGCCCTAACAAGAGCATGCTACAGGGACACTGCTACATCGATGTTCATAGCAGCTCAATTCACGATAGCAAGACTGTGTAACCAGCCTAGATGCCCTTCAATAGATGAATGGATAAAAAAAATGTGGCATTTATACACTATGGAGTATTACTCTGCATTAAAAAATGACAAAATCATAGAATTTGGAGGGAAATGGATGGCATTAGAGCAGATTATGCTAAGTGAAGCTAGTCAATCTTTAAAAAACATATACCAAATGACTCCTTTGATATAAGGGGTGTAAACAAGGACAGGGTAGGGACGAAGAGCTTGAGAAGAATATTTACATTAAACAGGGATGAGAGGTGGGAGGGAAAGGGAGTGAGAAGGGAAATTGCATGGAAATGGAAGGCGATCCTCAGGGTTATACAAAATGTCATATAAGAGGAAAGGAGGGGTAAGACAAGAGAATACAAATGGAAGAAATGATTTACAGTAGAAGGGGTAGAGAGAGAAAAGGGGAGGGGAGGGGAGGGGAGGGGAGGGGGGATAGTAGACAATAGGACAGACAGCAGAATACATCAGACACTAGAAAGGCAATATGTCAATCAATGGAAGGGTAACTGATGTGATACAGCAATTTGTATACGGGGTAAAAGCGGGAGTTCATAATCCACTTGAATCAAACCGTGTAATATGATGTATTAAGAACTATGTAATGTTATGAACGACCAATAAAAAAAAAAGAAAAAAAAAAGAATATTACTTATGCTAACCACTGGAAAAGGGGTGAAAGTATTCTTCATTTTCACTCGTCAACTTGAAAGACTTGTTAAGCTTTTAATATCTATATTTATTTATTTATTATCATGAGAGAACAAGGATTCTGGGTCAATCAGAGGACAGGCTGATTTTTGATCTCTGTTTTTATTTTTATTTACTGCAGTAACAGCATGGTTCCCACTGTGTAGCTCTCCCTTGGGTCAAAACCACCACTGGTAGATGTCGCCCTCCACCTACTGAGAGGTGGGACTCCAGGGGAGGATCAAGGAAACTAAGCAATTACGAGCTTTAGAGGAACATGCTACACACTGACCCCTCTCCTTTGAAGAGCATAAGAGAAACCTTACCTTTCTAATGTAAGGGGGCAGAAAGGTTATCAGTTATTACAATCCTTTTAAATGTTAAGGATTGATTGCCTCATGGATTTTTAACACTTTGAAATGTAAATAAGTAGCAAAATGGCTCCCTTGGAGAAAAATTTGTAACTATCTGGAAAATTCAGTATCTCTAACTTCCCAAATATGTCTGCTATTCAATTACCCTTCAGTCCAGGTTGCCAAAAATCTTTACTCAGTAAGCCCCAAGAATGCAAACATGAAATGGTTAGTTGTTTGCCTGCATTTCTTTCCCAGAGTTTCTTGTTTCAGTCAGTGGAGCCACTATTCCAATTGCCCAGTCTCCGTCTTTGTTTTTCACACCTATTCAATCAATTTTCAAATCCTGTGGTTAGGTGGCAGGTAGCAATGAGCAGCAAAATGCATGGTAAGGTCCCAAGTGTTCTTTAAACTACTTTAGGGTCTTCTTTAAACTACTTTTAAAGTATTTGAGAAAGCAAAATATAGTAGTTAATTTGTAGAAAATAAATAGGAGCTAAAGAGCTAATGGGAAAATATGTCAAAAACAACAACAACAAAACAAAAAAAAATGATAAAGAGGACTACTGATTCTGGGCTTGGAAATCAGGAATGAGTCTTCCTTTCCCTGGTGTTGAAGATTAAACAACAGAGAAACACCAACGCAAGAATGGAAAGCAAGTTTTGTTTAAAGGATAGAACAGAAACAGACTTCTCTGGGGACAAAGGGACCCAGAGCTGGTGGCTGAGGGAGTGGGGGTGTCTTGCCCCTTTATAGATTTTAGTTTTTCTTTCATCTCATGCCCTTTCCTCCTCTTATCTTGCCTACATGAGGAAAAGGCAGGAAAAGAGCCATCCAGGGGGTGATAGTGTTAGAAAGTGTGATCCCCTCCCCAAGTGTTAGCAACCAGTTGATGGGAAATTGCTATTCAACTTATTTCCTTTTATTTGATAATCATCTATCAACTATTTTCCCCTGTCTCAGTTGGTTGGCAGGCTAGATAGAGATGGATGGGAAGGTATCTAGAGAAGTGCCTGATAAATATAATAAATTATAACTGTATATTTCTATTGTCTGACAGCATATAAATACCTTATTTTCATACATTGAAACATTTGTGTCTAAAAATTTCCACTCATTTAGCCTATTTTAATACTGTACATGGAGTACTGTTTTTCTCATGATAGAAAAAATATACACGTTGTTTCACATGTGCTTTGTTTGTGCAGAGAAGCAAACTGCAAATATATTCTGCATAAAACCTGCCACCTTATGTTATACTGCAAAGCATTAGTTCTTTAAAAATAACAAACAATTATCTGGAATAAACTGGAATAAACAGATATGCTTCTTCTTCAAGGACATTAGCTTTTCCACTATGGGAGTGCAAGGTGTTTTCACTATCATCAAAATATGTTTTGGATACTATTACTGAATAAGAAACTGCCTCAAAACTTAGTAGTGAAAAATATTGATTGAATTACATTTATGGGTTCTATTGGGTCAGAAATTAGGACAGAGCAGAGGGGAGATGGCTTGCCTCTGCTTTATGTTCTCTGGTATCTCATCTAAGAAGACTCAAAGACATGAGGGGAACTTGACGGCTGGGGACTAGAATTATTGGAAATTTCATTCACATGTCTGGCACTTGGGCTGAGATGTCTGGCACACTGAGCTCAGCAGGACTGTCAATCAGAGGGCACATATGAGTCCTCTCCATGCAGTTGTGCTTCCTCCAAACATGGCAGCCTCAGGATAGTTGAACATATAACTTGATAGTTTGTGGCTCCAGTGCAAGGGTTCTAGTGGGCAAGGCAGAATCCTCATTGTATTATGAACCAGTCTTGGTGGTCACATAGTATCACCTCCATTATATTTTATTGTTTGAAGTAGTTACCAGCCTATCCAGGTTTCCAGGCAGGAGACACAAACCTCATACCTTGATGGGAGGCATGTAAAAGAGTTTTACAGTCATGTTTTAAACCCCTCACTGCTAAGTGTTAGAAACTAAAGCCTGGAATCCTATGGAAGGCAATCTTACCTTAATTCCTTTTATCACCCTTTGGGCCTCATTTTCTTTGATGTATACCATTCATTTTTCTGTGTGTGTGAGAAATCAGATCTCATCATCTCAATCCATACTTGGATTGTTCTGGCAACGTGGTGGCAAGAAAACTCTACCTCCTTTCCTGAATCCAGGATAAGCTTATCATGGATTAAGCTAATTTTGAGAGAGGAAACCTTAGCAGGGCACCTTCCTAATGTTTTGAACATCAACCAAATGCATGCTCTGTTCAGGAAAAGCAGTTGGGCACAGAATAACAGGCCGAAACCGAGCAAGCTTGCTGACAGCAGTGACCAGCACCAAACTTCCTTCTACCCCACAGCACTCCTTTCCCTTAGGGTCTTATTCACTGGCCTTCATGCTTCTTCCAGAGTACAACAGTTTTCTGGAAAGATTCAGAGCCAGGAGGAAAGCAGGAATTTCCTGTGGATTCAAATTGTTGGAGACACGTTGTTTTGGGCTAAAGGAATCCTGTGAGAGAGAATCTTCCTTAGCCTCATCAGGGGTCTTTTGAAAATAAGGTAGGTAGGTGCCTGAATCTTGGATCAGGGCACAGAGATCTTGGGACTTGAGACTCGCTGGCATCGGGAGTTGAAGAGGTCCCAATGTGGAATACCAGGATTCAGAAGACAGCCTGCATCCTGTCCAGCAGGATATCAAACCAACTCAGAGTGACCCATAAGAAGCAGAGGTGTATCCTGGTTATCTGGTGTATACACCTGGGACTGAGTGTGAGAGGCAGTGCATCCTGTCTGCCCTGTCAGAAACTGATGTTTCCTGTAGGCTGTCAGCTGTGGCCGGTAACCCTGTGCTTAGCTAGATTCACATCACCTCATCCACTGGCCCCAAATATCTTACCATGTAACAGGAGAAGGATATAACAACCATCTCCACTCCCATAGCATCACCCAGCCCCAACTGGCAGATCCAGCTATAGTCTTCTTTTGTATGCAATTCTCAGAATAGAGCAGGACCTTCAGGTAAGCTTGATAATAACCATTCTACCTTTATTGTGCTATTATTATTATTATTATTTTTATTATTATTATTACGATGATTGGGAATTGAACCCAGATGTGCTTAACCACTGAGCAACATACTCAGCCCTTTTTACTATTTTATTTAGATATAGGGTCCCACTGAGTTGCAAGTGCCTTATTAAGTTGCTGAAGCTGGCTTTGAACTTGCGATCCTCCTACCTCAGCCTTCTGAGTCCCTGGGATTCTTACTGTGCCCTTATTATGTTTTATGCATCACAAAAAATTGTGCATTCTCTGTTTTAATCAACATAACAATCCTGAACTTAAGTATCAAGTATCCCAAACATTAGTACTGCTAAATACTCATTGGTTTTACATAGTGACAGATGAGTTTGGAAAATGCTGATAGTCTAAACAGTAATATAAGTGGTAATTCTCTAAGAAAAGAGTCTACTAAAATTTCCCAAACTTACTTAATCATAGAGCAACTTGGAGAAACTGGGTGTTTTAAGGAGCCAAAAATTGAAACTTGAACATATGGTATAGAAGTGAATCAACAGAAAATATGGTGTCCTACAAGAAGTGGTTTAAGAAGCACTGAGAAGTCTGAGGTTGTGGCTCAGTGGTAGAGTGCTTGCCTAGCATGTGTGAGGCACTGGGTTAGGTTCTCAGCACCACATAAAAATAAATAAAGTAAAGGTATTGTGTCCATCTACAACTAAAAAAAAAAGCATTTGGAAATAGGTAGAGTGTAAGACATCATGGTGGAACTCGTGCCACCATCTTTGAATCACGATATACATGGATGACCAGTGACTTATGGTTTATTCTTAGAAGCGTGGCATCTATTTTAATGTTACAGGAGCAAGGAGCTTCATCTGCTTCTCACTCCAAGTCACATGTACAAGGCAGAAAATGCTGAGCTACTAAGATGTCCCAGGCTGCTCCTCTGCTGTGTTCACCTTCTCCAAGAATGAGGAAGGCTCTTTCCTGAGTGCAGCATTACATGGAGCCCAGAACCTAAGCCACTAAATATATTGACACCCCAGGACTCCATATAAATTGCAGTCTAATCCTTGTTCTGTTTGTTTTTCTAAATTTGCATCCTGAACCCAGCAGCTTTCCTCCACTGGACCCTTCCCCATGGCAAAGCCATGGAGTCAGCCATCTAAGAATTGTGACCTCTTGAACTGTTAGCCCTGGAGAAGCTTTTCCTCCTCTGGATTGTTCTTGTTGGCTGTTTTGGTCACAGAGACAACAAAGCTAATTAAAACACAGCCATACATCATTGCATCTAGATTGACAAATGTATGTGGGTGTGGGTATGCGCACTCATGCATGGTACTGGGAACTGAATCAGGTCCTTGCATAAGCTGGAGAATTTCTCTTAATGTGCACATCCCATCCCTGAGTTTGGAGTTCTCTAGCCTAGCCAGCTCTCAATACTGTTACATTAAGGCTGAATTCTCAGCAGGAACTTTGGAGGGATATGCACATCCAAACCACACCATGAGATAAACAAGAGCCCAGGGAGCTGGTCTCCTAGATTGGCCCTGTGTGCATTAGGGAGGAACTCAGATCTTGATGAAGACAGAAAGATGCCTAGTAAAGCAAATTCATGACTATTATAAAAGTTAGGGCTACTTTTGTTTCCTACAGATGTAAGAGAATAATGGAGTAAAATATCCCAATTTTATTCTATGGTATTGAATAAATACCATATATAACACAGTAATTTCAATAACTGAGGGGGAGGGGTTGGAGAAGTACAGCACCATCTGTACACTACTAAAGATCATAGTGGCATCTCTTTCTCATGTTAAAAGGGACCCCCATGGGAACCACAAAGAAATGCTTGTAGAGCACACCCAAAATGAGAGAAAGTAGGGGAATTAAAATGTTTCACTACAATCACCAACTAAATAGGAGGGAGGATCATCATGTAACAAAGCAAGTCACATTGAATCAAAACTTTTGCTGCTCTCCTTCTAAGGACACAAGCCTGGCTGAACCCAGTCCCCCTGTTGTCCTTATAAGGCCACATGCTAAGCTGAACCAAGGGCTCCACTCTGATCTCCAGGAAGCAGAAGACTCCTAAAGTTAGAAGGGGACCCAGAACTGGTTGTGTTTCACCTCCAGTTGTGTTTCATCCAGAGGAAGATCTCCAGTTCTTTTCCCATATCCTCCAGGATTCTAGAGGGCCTTGAACCCCACTGCTTGTCTGATCTGTCCTACTACTTTTACTCTTGCTTCCTCGGTTCTCCCTATTCTGGCCTATTTTAGGGCCAGTTGTGCAAAATCAGCTTGCTACTGCCTTCAGATTCTCTGTAACCTTTGCTTGGGATGCTCTTTCCGCAGAAGTTTGCTCCCTTCTTCTATTAACACTGCTCCAAAGCCCTGCTATTTCAGGTGCACAATTTTATCTCCCCTGCTCCATGTTTCTTCATAACCCTTGTCAATACCTGAGATATTAACAGATGTGTTGTTTGTTGTCTGCTTCCTTCCCCTGAACATAAACACGGTGAGGGCAGGAACTTCATTTAATTCTTGGCTGTGAATGGCACAGACACATTTTTTTTTCTGAACAGTGAACAAATATTAAGAATAAAAATTTGCATTCTAGACTAATAATAAATCCCAAATATAAACAGGGTAGAATGTCAAATGGCAGAAGAAAGGTAGAGGTAATGTGAGGGATACCATAAAGTGAAATGTATACTGAATGAAAGCAGAGAATACAGAATCGATATTATAAAAAGATGCAATTTCAAATAATAATGATAATCTATACAGTGACAGGAAGTACAATTCTCAATTATGAAATGTTCTCAGCATCCTGCACTAAATATCTTGGTTCAGATATATATAAAATCATAACTATACAAAATCCAATGAAAACTAAATTTTCACAAGAAAATCTTGGAGAGGGGTATCATGGTTTTTCTGTTATCATTTTCCCTATTCTGTTTCTCAGCAACTGATCTTCTCATAAATATATACCATTAAGTGGAAATTTTCTCAGGCAGAATGATTTAGAGGTAATTCTTCTTGGAATTTTAGAAAATTTACACCTATTGTGTCATGTAGTCTAACAGTATCCCCATTGCCTTTAGTGATAAATGTTATGTTAGAGGTTAGGGAAAGTTTATGTACCTGAGAAATACAAATTCTGTCTCTTCCCTTGTAACCTCTGGCCAGTGACTTTCTATGTCTTCTACGTCTTATGCCTTATTATATATATATATATATATATATATATATATATATATATATACACACACACACACACACACACACACACACACACACACACTACAAAGACTCAATTTAAATCCAATAATAAATTCAGTCGTTTTTCTTTTACCTTCTAACATGACACAGGAGTAAGCTGATACATTGAAGTATTCTCCTTGTGTTTACAATGAGTAAAACTCTGGCCCTTCTCTCCTTACTTGATTTTTGAAGCTGATTTCAAATATAAATTGCAAATTTTCTTATCAAGGCATTATTTCATCTTTCCCCCTAGTTATCATATAGAAGTGATGAACCATTATTGGGTACCCTGTGGTTGGGACATTGTCTTTTCTTTTCTCGGGGCTAATTTATAATCATGTTTTCTTTCTACAAAGCATCTTTCTTTTTAATCTTTGGCAACTACTTACACTTTTTTGTTATGCAATTTGATAGTAGTTGATATATTGCTATAATTATTTTAATAATAAAACCAAATTATTGTATGACTATTGTTTCTTAAAAGTTCTTGTGAGATAAAATTGAACTAAAACCTGTGTTAAAATTGAGGACTTCAGGGGAAAAGGCTTAGGTAGGCAATTAACAACCTTAAATGTGTAAAGAAAGCTTCTCTAGCTTGAAAGGAGAAATTTTGGAGACTTAATTTGTATTATCTTTGTGATCATATTATATGTGACCTTTTTTCATAACAATTTTCGGTTTTATATTCTTTTTGCAAATCTTGTTACATCTTTGAGTTAGAAGTTTCTTGAAAATTCCAAGTGTTCTTAACATACGATTCCTGCTATTATATTTAGAGCAAAAAAGCAAACATACACCCAAGTAATTACTTAGCTAATGATCTGTGATATGTCACATTACAAAGGGAACAGACCATTAAGGGGACCAAGCACATGACACTTTGAGAAATTTAGCAATTCTTAATTTCCTAGCTAAGGGAAGCAAGAATATGCTTTACATCATTACATATGTTGCTTATGTCTTATATTTATAAATATTTTCCTATATTATTTCAGCATCTCAATTTGAATCTCTTTGCCTCTGTCCCTCTGAATCTCTCATAATATAGAGATCTATGTTAACAATCTTCCAGGACTCCTCTTATTTATTGTTTTATACTTCTGACAGTCAAACTATCTGTCATAGAGAGATTTATTTTGTGGGAAAATTGTCTTTAGTACACAAACTGCCTCAATCACTGAGCAGAGACATTCCAGGGTTTATTTCAGGTTAGTATGAAAAGAAACCATGATCAGTTAGGGGTGTTTGCTTCAGATGAGGAAATGGAGCAAAGCAACCTGGGCGATGGGTAATCTCCTGTCTTCTTCCACACATTAAGATAACTAAGCTCCGTGTCATGATCTAAATAATTCCTGGTTCTAACATTTCATTCTTAAATCACCTCAGTAGCTCATGTGTATTTTGGGCCTGTTTCCTGAGTGGTGTACCTCTGTCTATCTGACTTCTCCAGTGAGATGTCTTTCAGCATCTAATCCAACATGGAATTCACTATCCATACAACAAATCAAGCTCTTCACTGTAGTCCATATTTGATATTGACAGCATTCCCCCAAAACACTGACAGGTATTTTCACATTGGATCTTTCCTATTATATTTTCCTGCATATTTAGTAACTATATTTGTGTACCTATCAATGCTGTTGTTACATATTTCCAACATTTTTCTTCATCTTAAAGTTTTCTTATCCCAATGAAATCCTGACTCCTATATTAGATAGTTGATATTATATTATTTTTTTACATCATATTTTTCATTTGGGTTCCAAGCAATCACATTTCTCTAATTTGATGCATTAGATTTTTTCATATTTTTATTGATTAACATATAAGTTCATTCTTAAATCATGTAATTTATTCTTTTTTTGTGTGGTGCTAGGGATTGAACCCATGGCCTTGTGCATGTGAGGCAAGCACTCTACCAACTGAGCTATATCCCCAGCCCAAATAATTTATTCTTAAGCTATTAATAGTTTCATTTAGCTAATTAAAATATTTTAATAAAAATTTATTTCAGTGTTTACATATATAAAATATTTACATTGTAGCTATCATCATAAGCATAATTTCTATCTATATTTTTCCTATTATTTCACAAAAATATTGTTATATTTTCAATAATTTCACAAATAGAATATTATTTGATGTCATTAAATTTGTACAAGTATATCCTTGTTCAAAATAAAGAAAGCAGTAAAGTATCTTTCTGAGGAAGCTGTATAATAACACAAAGAGTATAATTCCTATCAATATTAATTTAAATTTCTATCAGATAGTTTTGGATGTGATAGAATATTAATCTAAAGTATATCTTATTCAGTTTACAAAGTTCAGTTTAAATTATTTTTTTATCACTTGTATATTGAATTGTACTAAATGTAGAAAATAAGTGTTTGAGTTGGCAATCTAAAAATATATTCCTGAGAAAATTGCTAAGAGATGCATACCAGAAATAAATATACTTAAGGCAAAGAATGGTGAGTAGGTGTTTCAAATTTTAAAAATGAGATCTGTGAAGAGGTTTATTAGAATGACATGTTTACATTTCTCCAGGCATCTAATATTTATTTTTAGACTCTTGACTTAGGATAAAATCAGGATAAATGAAGCAAGAAGGCCACAGTTATTGATGGGCTGTTGAGTACACATGTTTACAAAGAATTTCCCTTTCAAAGCATCTTCATAAATCAATATCAAAGTTTATTTTATCATCCCTAAGTAAACTTTATTTTAGCAAACTGATAATCATTCATTGCCAAACTCTTAACTGGTCATGTTGACATAAAACATACCCTTTAATTTTGTTCCACAACATTAATAGATGCACAATATTCTCCTTTGTATAAAAAAGCCCCTATAAATATCTGCATGTGTTAGCTTGGTTCAAATGAACCATTATTTGATGTGTCTTCACAAATAGAGCTAAGTTTAGCTAATTCTCAGCTGCTTACCAGAACAATTTCCAAATGACTTCTTTCAGATACTTTTTTATAATTACTGGTTTCTCTTATTTCTTCAAGCTTTATTTATATGAGGAGAATAATGGACTTGAGTCAATTTCCAAGTTCAACTCTCAAAAATGCCAGCATTTATTAAAAAATTTAGTATCCCTTTTCTTAGACAAAAGTCTGAATAGCAATATTATATATAACAAGAAAATAATGAGAATAGAGGGAAGAAATTACTGAATAAGAAGCCAAGTTGGAAAACTCTGACCAATATTTGCTTTCTATAATCTTTTGGATAAACCCTATAATTAGTCTCTCAATTTCTTTTCCTTTTTAAAATAAAGACTCAAATGAAAAAATATGCATGATAAAAATTTATAAGATGTTGATCATTCATGCTGGATGATAAGGTAGTATAAAGAAGAACTAGTATTGTGGTCTTTATCATGTGTATTTGTTCTCTTATTTCAAAAAATATTTTTTTGTGTGCCTATCATGTGAAAGTCACTGTTTAGTCACAATAAGAGACAGTCTCTGATCATATGAATCCTACATTCTATCCAGTGAAGGTAGGTACTAAACAGGAAATAAAATTAATCACAATTTATTTTGATTAATGAGAATTGCTCTAAAAGAGTATGCAACATAAGATGGGAACAGAGTATGGGTGTGTCAACTTTGGTGATCAAAAATCTCTGGAAGTGCTGAGCATATATCCAGAAGAAATAAAATCATTTTATCAAGGAGATATCTGTATTCCCATGCTTACTGCAGTATCTTAGACAAAAGTATCTTAGACAAAAACTGAGATAAATTAATTAAACATTAATGGATTAATGAATAAAGAAAATGTAGTGTATATATAAACAGAGGAATATTATTTGCCCATAAAAAGAATGAAATTTTGTCACTTGCAGAATATGAATAGAACTGTTAGATATTACATAATTGCAATAACTTAGGAACAGAAGGCCAAATGTCACATGTTCTCACTCAGGTGAAGGCTGAAAAAGCTGACTTCATAGAAGTAGAGAGTAGACTATTGATCACTAGAGGGTAAGAAGAAAAAAGGAGAAAGGGATGTTGGATAATGAGTAATAAATTATGGTTAAATGGAAGTACATTTTAATGTTCTACAACATAGTAAGGTCACTATATGTTATAACAATCTATTACCTATCTTATAAAGAACAAGAAGAGAGTTCAAACTTTCACAACACAAAGAAATTTTCAATGTGTAAGGATAAGAAAATGGTAAATATCCAAATTGGATTGCTACATAATGTATACATATACCTAATTATCACATTGTACCTCATAACTATGTACCATTAAAAATAAGTGATTGAATAAAATCTCCAAAAATCACATCTGTGCTATCAGTTGAAGATCATGGGAACTATTTCATGCAGAAGGAACACAAAGGCAAAGGCTCTGAAGTGAATCCAAACCTGGCTGTTGATGGGTGACTTGAGCTGGTTAAGCAAGTGGAGAGTTGTGAGCTGTGTGTTAAGATAATTGGGAGAAGGGACAATGGATTTGGTGAGGCATGGGAAGGTGTGTTGGTCAACTCTCCACTACTGTTACAAAATGCTTGTGGTGATCAGCTTATAAAAAGGGAAGGCTGATTTTGGCTCATATGTTTTCAGTCCATGATTGGTTACCTCCACTATTTGGTGGGACTGTGTTGAGGCAGTAATTCACAGTCAGGAGCATGTGGTGGAGCAAAACTGCACAATTCCTGGTGGAGAAGTGGATAAAAAGGAAGAGAGGAGGCTAAGCTCTTAATAGTCTACTAAAAGAGCATGCCTCCAATGACTTAAACTCCTCCCATTTCCCAAAGTTCCACCAGGTTCCTGTAGCGCCATGGACTGGGGACCAATCCTTTAGCACATGGACCTAGGGGGGGGACATTTAAGATAAAAAATCTAGCATAAGGAGTTAGAATTTATTCTGATAACAACAAAACCGTTAGAAGATTTTGACTGGGGAAGGTGATACCTGATTTATACCTGGAAGACATCTCTTTGGCTCTCACTTGAAAGTCATTGTCATGGTCCAGTTAGGAGTAAGCATGCTCTGTGTCAGCTTGCTCATATGATGACATTTAGAAATTAATAAGTGAATGATATATGCCTGTGATGATGCTGACAGGATTGCTAATTTATCACACACAGACTTTGAGGGAGAAAGAGATATTAAATATGCCTTTTGGGTTTGGTAGCTTGGGGCAGACTGTTGTCATTAGCTGTGGTGAAGAAGACAAGGGAGGAAAAAAAATGGTGAAAGAGGAGCTTGGACTTCCATAGATCTGTTTAGGGCCCATTATTTTTAATCGTTTATAAAATATGAATACTGTTATGTGTATGTATGATCTGATTCATAAGTATCATTTCTAAATAAAATAACAATAATTTATTTAAATTATGATAGTTTCTACCCTTGAAAGTGCCCACTGCGCACTTAGTCCAGGGTGTGTACAATGGGTATGAGGATTTGCCTTAGGGAGAGTCACAGTTTTGAAGAATGTGGCTTTAATGAATTTGATTAATTTGGCACAATATAAGACTAGCACATCATGACCATCAGCTAAATCCAGGTAGTCCAGCATAGGAGAGAAAGAAGTCGTCCTGCCATGAGAAGCCAGAGAGGAGCCAAAGAGGCAGAGAAGGGCTGGGTTAGGTGAATGATACACCTGAAAACCACTTACTCCCCCATGCCATGTTCTTTTGAATCCCAGGTAAGACAACAAAATAAAAACTGGGCTTATTTGGTGTGTGCTTTTATGAAAATGGCTAAGAGGCTGGTAGGAAAGTAGGAGCAGGAAGACACAGCTGATTTAGAAACTAAAGAATAAAGACTTTCAAATGAGAGGTGGGCTTTGAGTTATTAGAGTTCATCAAGTTAGAATTTCAGTCAAATATAATAATATAATGAGAACTCTTAAGAACCAGAGATTTCCTGCTAACAATAGATAGGCAGATAAACATTCTCTTTATATAATTCCCATATATATATATGAATTATATAATATATATATTACATATATATTCCAATCATATGTTCTCTATGTATATATACAGCTGTATATAGTTATACACATATATAGTCTTTAAAATATCATAATCCTCTTGCTTAAAAAGAAAGATGTATATGAATGAATAAACATACTAGAGTACTTGTTCTATGCACCTATTTTTGGTGTATGCTTTACATGCATTGTGAAAACACTTTCTTCTTTGCCAAAACACATAGGGCTTTTTAAAAAAAAATGATACTTGGCATATAAAAGGTGCTAAAGTGTTTGACTTTATTTTTCCTGATTAGTATTGCTAGGGATTTGTCAATTTTATTAATCATTGCTCAATAAATCCTCCCCTTGTCTCTAAAAATGAGCTAGAAACACAATGTCTTAGATCCTTTGTAGTATCTTTTACTGCTGTACACATTTTGCAAGCTCATTTTTAAAATATAGGTACTTGTTTAAGGTTTGTTTTTTCCCCTCTTGAATAAAAATCTTCCTGGGTTCAAGGATCTTGTCTGCTTTGTCCATCCTTCTAATTATGTATTCACTGTCTGAAAACTGTTGTTTTCAACAGTTTTGAAAAACAAAGCTCTGTACAAGATGTAATAAAACCCTAGGGAGTGGCCTCTGTCTCAGTGCTCCATGTACACTGGGGTATGAGTTCCTGCAAAGACTTCTTGAAGTATCTCTTGTTGGCACTTAGGTAGGGAAGAGATATAACTTCCTATGTGAGCTAAATATATCACTCTAAAGGAAACAATAAGCATCAAGAGAAACCTCATATAAACATATTGAAATAGGGATTTCACATAGCACTTATTGGGAAATAGTAACTCCTATGCTGGGGAGAGATGTCACCTCAGCGATGCCCAGTGCCCTGGGACAGCTTGAATATTCATTCCATGTCAGTTCTATGCACCTATTTTTGAAAGCTGAAAATAGACACCTAGAAAAGTACCAAAATTAAGAAGAAGCTTGAAACTTGGAGGGAGAGCAGTTGGGCGGTTGGGACATCAAACGACTATGGCTTTTTATTGTTTTGGTGCTCCTTATGACTATTGTGAGTGACTACTGTGAACTGGACTTGTTTCTTCTTACTTCCCCGGAATATCCCTTAGACTACCCCCAGATTGCATTGGTGGAGAAAAATAAGGCAGGCAGGCAGGCAGCCCTCTGTGGAATTATTCAGAGATTCATTTTCCTGATTCATGACTGATAATGACCCCAACATCAGATTGTGATTGTTGCTGCACTGAATCCCAAAGTATAAACAACAACAAAAAATTTCCAGTTGCTTAAAACCATGAAGATGTATTTCTTGTTCTTATTATCTGTTTTTCCTGGACAAGGTGAGGACTGTGATTGGTACTGTCAGTACTTTCTGACAAGACCTAGGATATTACAGAGACTGCATAACTTTGCCCATTATGACAGTAAGAAAAGTCTCTACTAATACATAGAGGCTGCATGTTATAATCTGGATATAAAGTGTCCCCTGAAGGCCCAGGTGGCAAGGCAGAAGTGGTCAGAGGTGAAATGATTATGAGAGTAGTACTCATCAGCAGATTGATCCATTTGCTGAATTATAAAGTTGATAGGGTTATTGGGTGGTAACTGTAGGCAGGTGGGTTGTGAAGGAAGTAGGTCACTGAGGACATGTCCTGGGTGACTTTATTCTGTTCCTGGATCCTCACATTCTCTCTGCCAGGAACGGTGCAGCTTTCCACCACCATGCCGGTCCAGCAGGACGTCCTGCCTCAACTTAGGTGCAGAGCTATGGAGTTAAACAACCATGGACTGAACTTCTAAAACTGTGAGCCAAAATAAAGTTCACCTCATCTAAGTTGTTGTTGTTAGGTAATTTTTTTTTTTTTGCACATTACTGGGTTTGAACCTGGGGTCACTGTACTGTTGAGCTAAAACCCCAGTTCTTTTTCTTTTGATACAGGGGATTACTAAATTACCAAGGCTGGTCTTGAACTCATAATCCTCCTGCCTCAGTATCCCCAGTCACTGGGATTATAGGAGTTCAACACCATGTTCAGGTTCTTGCCAGGTGATAAAGAGCTGACTAATGCACGGCGTAATATGTTTTATTGCTTTTTAAAAACTGAATATATTGATTACTATTCAGAATGAAAATTATTCTCTGTTGACGGGCTACCTCTGTCTCTTCCTCTGGGAGTTGTCTACT
This sequence comes from Urocitellus parryii, assembly GCF_045843805.1. Classification (NCBI taxonomy): domain Eukaryota; kingdom Metazoa; phylum Chordata; class Mammalia; order Rodentia; family Sciuridae; genus Urocitellus; species Urocitellus parryii. The sequence continues at coordinate 128,177,370 of NC_135539.1, read as the reverse complement.
CACATTTCTTGCTCATTATGTTTTTTCTAATATTTGTTAATGTTTCTCTTTTTGAACAAAAAACAATTGATTCATCAAAGATTTTAATTTTTGTATCAGTTATTAACTTTACGTTAATTTTTTAAATCGAGCATAATTTTATTATCCACATTTTACATTTCTGTATTATTATTATTATTCCTTATTACTATTATTCCTTAACAATTTCCAGTTGACTTTTGAATACACATAAAGATATGCATAACACGTAGATAGATTTGAAAGCTAAAATAAGACACCTAGAAAAGTACCAAAATTAAGAGGAAGCTTGTGAGAGGAAAATGTGACATGAAATGCTAGCTCTCATGTGAACAAGGGGAAAACAGTCACTTATTGAAATGGGTTAATTGGAAATCACTCGGCATGAAGTCATGGCCTCAAAGGAGTCTCTCTATCACTGGTGAGAGCCAAGATACCGGTTGTCAAGTGCAACTGCCCCTGAGGTACACCTGCTTTCAATCCACAGCTCAGCTAAATACAGTTTTCTTATGTGGCTTGTACATTGTTAAACAACAAACTATAGATATTTATGATTTTTTAATGAGATAACCTTCTTCTGTCCCCTGCTACTCCTAGGTTTTGAGGGAAGAAAGATAATGGGTTGAGTACTTCTGTTGCAAGCTGTCAAATTTTATCTATAAAAAGAGAAAAAGGAAGTGAAACACATTCATTGAGTCAGCATGTGTGCTAAATCAATATTGACTTGTCATTGGAAAGTGAATAAAAAATAATAAGTGAAAAGATAAATAAAACCATATTACAATTACACGCAAGGCAGCTTCTGGTGAAATAGTTTCAGGTTGGTAGTACTGAGTTCACAAAGACGTTTTCTCCATATTTTAGCTTTTGGTTTTGTTTACTTGTTTTTGTTTTCACAAAGTCGTTAATAAATTTCTGCATACATTTTCTTATATTTGACAACAACTTAAAATATGTAGGCATCTTCAGACAGTATTACTCATCACTGTTCCGGAGTACATTATTTTTACTTGGTATTAAGCCAAGATGATGACATCATCAAGAACATCATCTTCTCCGTGGCTGTCACACAGTCCATCAATATCAATGCCCATTGGTAACAGGCTGACACCTACTATAGGGTATGCAAGGCTGAGTTAAGTACTAGCACTAAAGTACTGAATAGACATTGCAATTAAATTCAAGATTTCCCTACCTCTTTAACAGCAGGGCTGCAGGATGTCTTGGTGTGTGTGTGCCTGCTACCATTGTCTCCACAGAATAGCTTCTTGCACATGGAAGTTCTTCAATAACTAGGAATGAGTGAAGGGTGATAACTTTGTTTCATTGAGTTTGTTTCCACTGTTATGTTTCTTCAGTATAAAGATTAGTGACCATAAAGTAAACTATGTAGGGGAAAGATATGCTTTAGTAAAAATTCTCAAGACTAAATTTTACACATGGGATGGTTTCTTACTCATTTACTAAATATGAATTACCCCCCTGTGTTGTGTGTTTTCACCCTTTTGGGCTAATCTGGATTGGTGCTTTTCACTTTCAATAGCATGGAGTATGTGAAGGAACCCTGTATATTAAAGACAAAATTATAATGTTGGGAGCAAAAAAAGAGCAAGGGCTAAATGATCAATGCTGTCATCGCTTTTGTTCAACTACTCTTTCCTACTTCCTTTTATCTTACTTTTTCTTTCCTTTTCCTGCTAGTCATTATGAATTTTGATCGTCTATTGCACCTCCTTTCCCATCTCTCCTATTTTCTGAGAAAGAGAAAAAAAAAATAACTGAAAATCTCTTCCGAAAACAAGCACATGCTCTGTTTTGTGGGATCCGACATCCACAACTTAAAAAATATCACAATGACATTGGGGGCATGAAGTGGTATGCTGACAAATAAATTTTAAAATAATTTTAAGTTTTTCATCTGTCTGTTGCTAACTAGTCCACTGTCGTATCTATTGCCTACAAAACTTCTTGAAGTGGAAAAACATACATCCTTTTTCAAGATATGTAAACACTTACATAACACAATGGGAGGTCCCCAAGGATTTCTCAGCGTTCCTTTAAATCATTGGAAATTCTTTTGTTCTCCATTTGCACATAATAGATTTAAAACCCAATCCTTTATCCCTCAAGATGTGACAAGGAGTTAACTTGAAAGTCTTCTTTCATGTGACTCAATCAATGAAAGGAACGCCTTCCTTGACATTCTAAAACTTGCAGTTTTACCTCACATCTCTTCACTGGAATATTGGCTTTAGCTTTCTTCGGCTGTTGGCTAACAGCTGACAGCAGTTCTTCAGCAATCAGAGCTTCTTGTTATGTTGACTTAAATATGTATTTTTTCAGTTTAGTCCCAATTTAAAAAAAGAAAGAAAGAAAACAATTAAAAGAAAAAGAATGAAAGAAGGAGAAAGGAGAGGAGAAATGAAAGGGGGAGGGGAGAAGGAGAAGAAAAGTTTTGATATATGTGCCACTTAAAATTTGAGTCACTCTTAGCCAGTGAAGTGGTGTACTCCTGTGGTCCCAGCCACTCTGAAGACTGAGGCAAGGAGGATCATTTGAGTCCACAAGTTAAGACCTAGAGAGACCCTTCTCAAACAAAATGAAATAAAACAAAAAAACAAAATAAATAAACAAAGAAAATAAACTTTTATTAACTTTAAAACTGAGTTCTGAAACAGGTATTCTGAGATATTTATATTGAATGGAATTGTCTAAACATGTTTTGTTATAAAACATTTAAGACATAAAATAAGGATCAAGAACACTTAATTACTTTTTTTGAATTGGCCAAATTTTATTGGAAATGAATTAAATTTTGGGAATTCTGAAATTAGAAAAAATAGCAAGTATATGACACATCTAATATCTGATTTTACCCCTATATTTTTAGAAAGAAAACTATGGCAGATATGATTCCTTCAATCTTACTTTTCCAATAAATATATTTCCAAAATATCTGCTAACTTGATTGATATATGTAACCTCATCTAGTTAAGTAGCCAATTAGAGAAGTTCAAACATTGCTGTTAGAAGTATATATAATCTGTGCTAAAATGGCATTTGAGTTACTTATTAAAAATACTTTAAAAGTAAAAAATGTTTGCAGTAAATCTCTCATAAGCTCTTTCACAGTAGCTTTCTAAGCTGGATCTTTTGATCTAGAGTAGGGATAAAATTCTTTAGGTCTAAGTTTTCTAACTTGCTAGTCAATCAGGATGTAATGTTTCTAAGTTTACAATAAAAACAAATCCACATTTGGGTATGAGAAAGAGTGTTTAATCATATTTCAAAGAACACAAGACAAATTGGTAAAGGAAAAAACATATTCAAATCACCTTTACAACTATGGTCTCCAAATAGAAAAATAATAGTTGTTATTTCAAGCATCTTTATTTGGCCTCAGACAAAAGGAAAAAAAATGTGTACACTTATATTTGTTCACAAAATATCCTCCCATAAAATGAATGAAGTGGTAAAAAAATAGTGAAGGTCTCATAATTAATATATATCCCAATATGTTCACAGTTAATTGTCAACTTTCTTTTTAAAAAAAAAAATTAATTGATTTTTAAAAAATATTTAAAAATGCATGACAATTCTTATTAAACATATACAGCACAATTTTTCATATCTCTGGTTGTATAAAGTATGTTCACACCAATTTGTGTCTTCATACATGTACTTTGGATAATGATGTCTATCACAATCTACCATCCTTGCTAACCCCCTGCCCCCTCCCTTCCCCTCCCACCCCTCTGCCCTATATAGAGTTCTTTGATTCCTCCCATGCTCCCCTTCCCTACTCTACTATAAATCAGCCTCGTTATATCAGAGAACACATTCAGTATTTGTATTTTTTGGATAGGCTAACTTTACTTAGCATTATCTTCTCCAGTGCCATCCATTTACCTGCAAATGCCATGATTTTATTCTCTTTTATTGTTGAGTAATATTCCATTGTATATATGGCACATTTTTTAATCCATTCATCTACTGAAGAGCATCTAGATTGATTCCACTGTTTAACTATTGTGAATTGTGCTGCTATAAACATTGATGTGTCTGTATCCCTGTAGTATGCTGTTTTCATGCACAAAACTCAACTCAAAGTGGATCAAGAACCTAGGAATTAAACCAGAGACTCTTCATCTAATAGAAGAAAATGTAGGCTCTAATCTTCATCATTTGGGATTAGGCCCCAATTTCCTTAATAATACTCCTATAGTGCAAGAATTAAAACCAAGTATCAATAAATGGGATGGACTCAAACTAAAAAGATTCTTCTCAGCAAAAGAAACAATCTGGGAGGTGAATAGAGAGCCTACATCTTGGGAGCAAATATTTACCTCTCACACATCAGATAGAGCACTAATCTCTAGGGTATATAAAGAACTGAAAAAGCTAAACACCAGGAAAACAAATAACCCAATCAATAAATGGGCCAAGGACATGAACAGACATTTCTCAGAAGAGGATATACAATCAATCGTAAATATATGAAAAAATGTTCTTCATCTCTAGCAATTAGAGAAATGTAAATCAAAACTACTCTAAGATATCATCTCACTCCCGTCAGAATGGCAGCTATTATGAAGACAAACAACAATAAGTGTTGGCGAGGATGTGGGGGGAAAGGTACACTTATACACTGCTGGTGGGACTGCAAATTGGTGCGGCCAAAATGCAAAGCAGTATGGAGATTCCTTGGAAAACTGGGAATAGAACCACTGCTTGACCCAACTATCCCTCTCCTCAGTCTATACTCATTGTCAACTTTCATAAATCCGTTTGGTGAGAGGCATTTGGGGGACCAAGGAGATGCAGTGGCTCTGGGGTTTGAACATGACAAGTCAAATGGCAGTGATTACCCCTACGGCATAGTAATGCAAGATCCAACAGCAAATAACATCATATATTATTTAAACTTTGATATATTGTCATCATGATTTTTGCATTAATTTTGTGTTTTTAAATATCGCATGATCATTTATCTTTATTCCTGAATTTTCTGTTGCTTTCTTAATTTGTTCCCAAAGTGAATGCTTCATTCACCTTGTCCTGACTAATGTTGAAACCCAGGCATAGCATCCCTCAGCATCCCTAGAAGAGCCTCAAAAAGTGGAGAAGTAGGGGAGATATCAGGTTACTAGAAAACATTTAGAAGCCAACCATTTTGCAGTTGTGAATACACAAGCTTGTCCTATCAGCATGATTTTATTAGGAGAAATTCTAAAATGCTTGAGCAAAAGGAAGTGGAAGAGTGCCATTAATTTGTTAATCAATCCAATAAATCATGAATTTCTACATTTAGTTTTTTTTGCAGCTAATGGAAATTTAGCTCTAAAGAAACATCTCTCTCTTGAAATCCTACACTTAAATATTTTCTAAAGTTAACTGACTGATGAGAATTCTTAATCTCATCCTTTATGGATCCCCATGATAAAAGATTCAATTTAATCTTGCCTTAAGGACAGAGGCTGTTTGTTTAACTCTCTTTTCTCAAGCGGTAGAAATTAAAACTCCAATCTCAAAGCAAGACCAAATTAGCAGGAATAGATCCCCAAATGCTGTCACTTATTCACCCAGATAGCTCCCGGAACACACAGTCACTTGTCCTCTGAGTCATCTCACTACTCCCCTTTTGTACTGAGTATTCAAATAGGCCTGAAAAGAGACCAAAGGGATGCTGGCATCTCTTCCTCTGATAATGGATAATTGAGCTCAATATTATTTTATGACCAGCCCCTGTGATTTCAAATAGCCTTAACAGGTTGCACTGTATAAAATCGAGCTAGGGAATGATTCTTTTGAAAATTAGCATGTTCAATCAAAATCCAGCCGGCTTTCCCTTTCAAAGCATCTGTTGTCATTTCAAATTCATGAACCACTTTAGCACTGTCTGCGACATCAATTGGCTTTTGAGCTATCAGTTCTTCCTAGATAGCAATGTGTTCAACTGAATGTTAGTAAAAGACAATCTCAGGCTTTGATGGCTTATCAAAGTGTTTTCATTAAGCTACCTTTCAGAATCATTTTTTTGTGGTTTGCATTGGGGTTAGATGTTCTATACATATGAAAGAGAAATACAGTTAGGCTTATCCAAATATTACAGCTACTGTTTTACCCCACAAAGAACGATTCCTATCCCTGAGTTAAGAGTTAAGGAGATGACAGTCAAATGGTTCAGCAGTATATGTATACACTCCTCAGCTGACTCTTAATAATAGATAGGACCAACCTGGTCTTAAACACCTATAGTTAAACCTCATGGAAAGAAATTATTCATTAGCAAATAGTTAGGAAATTAAATATAGATTATGTAAATTACATAAACAGTATCTTTTTGATAACTTAGATTACGAGGGTTGTTTATCTAGAAAGAGGAACCTCCTATTTCAACCCCCCCAAATTTTGATTCTCACTTGGACTTTCAAACAACTTTGGACATAGAAGGAGATAGTTTCCTATGCCTCAGGTTATAAGATATAGAAAACTATATTTCAGATTATTATATAAATTAATCTAAGGATCTGAATTTGAGGAAAATTTATATTTGTTTTGATTGTGGGCCTTTATAATGCTCTAATTAATAATTCAGTTAATGAATTAGCCATATTCCATATCCATAATTTCTTTCTCTCATATAATCACATGCATAAAGAAACAAATCCATACTTTAAAGATGGGCAAAAGTTGGAATCTTATCTATTGGGAAAGAACACATATATAGCTTTAACAACCAATATTTTGTGAAACTCATATGTATTATTTTAATTATTTGTTCATCCAACATACATTGATTTAGCATCTACTTGAATAAGATGCTGCAAGTTACTGGAATAAGATGGTAGACCCAAACTAGTCTGCCTCTTGCTTTTTAGTATAGTAAAAGAAATGGACTTTGAAAAATAATCTGCATGCAAAATTTTCATAAGAATAAATGTAGCTACAGAATACTACATAATGCTATTTTGACTGTGAGGCACAATTGAAGCAACTCAATAAATACTATTTTAATAACCCCCGTGGGTTTGTGATGTAGATGGGGGTGAGAGAGGTGGTATTTTAAAACTCCCTTCCACACTAAATGGAGTACCTCAGACCACCGATTGTGAAATTAATCTAAATCTGATTTACCCTTAAACACACACACACACACACACACACACACACACACACACACACACACAGAGTCCATGGCTCTATTCAAGTGATCTTAGTTTCAGTTAATATAGATTTACTTTGGTTTGCTATTATCTGTTGGCAAATGGTACTTATTATATGTTGGGTTAAAAACTAATCAGTGTCTAGGAAAACTTGCAGTAGGTTAAAGGCTGAGAATGTGATAACAAAGGAAATAGAGAGAGGAAGCTGGCCACTGCCATATCTACAGTTTTTAGCAGAGGATCTAAACAGAGTGACCCTGGTTGTAAAGGAAAGGAATATACTTATAAAACACCTGAGAAATCCACCTGCACAGTGGTTATGTAGCCCATCCCATATATTCTCCTGCTTGTAGATACTGTGCCATCCTCGATTGCATTCTGGTCCACTGTCACCAAGGAGTACAGAAGTAATATAATGTCCAAAATTTCCATGTTGGGTTTCCAAGTTCTTTCTTTGGGACCCATAAACTGTACGCTCAGGGTATTTTCAGTCCTGGGGGTTGCACATTATAGCATCCATTTTTAACTCACTTGCCTACATGCATGATTCATGATTAGTGGTTTTGTGTGAATGTGTGGTTCTTAAGATGGAACCCAGGCTTTTCATGCATGCTAGGCAAATGCTCTACCACTGAGCTACACCCTCAGCCTGCATGATCAGTTTATGCACATAAGATAATATGAACATTTTTATTTTAAAAAAAATTATTTGGAATGACTTTAGCACTGGTTAAATAGTTATTTTTCATATTGCTTTATTATGAAATTGACACTTAGAATAATTATCATCTAAAAATGTGTTCTGCCATGCTACATGTTTTGCAAAGATTTTATCATCTTGAGTAATATAAAAGACTAAATTTCATCTTCAATTATTCACCTCTAAACTTTGAATAATTTCTTATTACTTAAATGAAATTTTTAGATTCTTCTTTGGGTCTACCCTATATTTTAAAACAATAGTCTATCTATGTTCTCAGAAAAAGACATGAACAATCCAGATTACCATTCAGCTTTTGATGAAGAATATTGAGGGAGGCAGGCTGAACTTAGAGCCATTCAGACTGTGGCTGAGCTTCTCTGGACATGCCATGACCCTTGGTACATTGGAGAATTCATCAACTGCTAGTCTTTCTTCTGTCTTTTCTTTATTTTCACTTGCAGTTTTATTTTAGCATTAATCCCTTAAAATGGCAGGTCAAAATGAATAATTTCATAATTCTAATTTATAATTATCCATGAAAGGTATTCTTTTTTATCAATAAACATTAATTTTGTATTTCTGAACTGGATTTGAGTTCACTTTTTCTTGTGGTCACATTTTGCTATATAGTTCTCAAATTTGTAATGAATGTGAAGGGGAAAATAAAACCAAGGATTACATAAAGCATTTACAGCAACTTTCTAGAATGTGCCTATTCCCTAGAGTAAGCAACACTTATATTGGAAAATCAATTTCTATTCTTACAAAGATAAGTATGAATTGGTAGGTGCTCATAAAAATCTTAGCCTGAAATAAATTAAGCCTTAAGGAAACCACATTATGGGCTAATAAGGATTTGTTAAAATTGTTTTTTAAGACATGCAGAAGAAGCAATAGTTTTATGTTTTCTTGTGCTGTACCCAAGTAATAGGGACATATTCTGTGACATAGGTAAAAATGAGAGTTGCCAAATTACAACATTTAATCTAAAAGATAAATTTATCTTGGTTTCAAAATATCAGTAAATAATACTTATTGCTAAGGTATATAATGTTGATATAACTTAACAAGTCCTTTACAGTAAGTAAAGACCTATATTCTCTGTTAGGAAGAGTGACTTTTAATTTAAATGCACATAAATGTCCCCATTTGACCTATATATGCTCTGTATATTCTTCTATGAGCCAGTCAGAAAGTCTTCTTATCTTAGAATTGACCTTCATTATATTTATTGCTAAAACAATGCCCCTCTTATAACAATTGCCTTATGAATAATTTCTGTTGAAACTGAAGTATCTTTATAACAGCTTGCTGAATAAGTATATGCTATATTTTAAACATGTCTATAGATACATTGTTCTGCTCAGAATCTACTTTGAAATCTTGAACCTAACAAGGAAGTCTGTATTATATAAGCAGCTTCAGTATACAAAATTAGATTGGCTTCAAAAACAAATGTTTGTTTTCAGAGTCACAAAGGAACAGGCCCTTCCAAAAAAAAAAAAAGAAAGAAAAAAGAAAAATAAAATAAAAAAAAAGAAAAAGAATACAAAGGGACCACCTGTCAGTTAATTTATGAAATCTTACCAATACTTATCTATTCCTTTGGGACTTCTCATACTTTTTCCTTTTTTTTTTATTAAGGAAAAATGCAAACACCACTAGAATTCACACATTAATGATTCTATAAATGTTATAAATGACACAATATGAGTTTGATACTTAATTTTTTTCCTGAGAGAAATTTTTCCTAGGCTAGAAATGAAGGAAGCATTGATGATTGACATGTATCGTAACTTTGTGCACGTGTGTGCATTTGTGTGTGTGTGTGTGAGAGAGAGAGATTGAGATAAATAGAGAGAAAGGGGTACAGAGAGACTGAGAGACAAGAGAGGAAGAATTGGGAGGAAATGTAGGTGTGGGAAGAACGTGCCAAAATAAATGAGAAGTCTAGATAATATTATAATCATGTTACATTTTGTTACTTAATAATTTAAGGCAGGGCTTATACTTGGTGTTCTTGGTGCCCTTTTAGGTTATTAGGTTCTGCCATTTAGAAGCCTTCTATCCAAAAAATGTCTGCCAGCTGACTTGGTTAACACCTGTCACTGTGTTGTGGAGCAGAGAAATGGTTTTAATAAAGCTCTTTCCAGACAGAAGAGAAGTGCATTGTCTCTCTCCATGGAGGGACGGTGGCTTTTGAGATCACGGCGCTGTGTACTTGTCTCCATTTAGCGTACAGGGTTGCTCAACTAATAACTGGGCTTGCTTGCTACAAGATGTTGCTGCCATCACTTGGGAATTTGAACTGCTGGTATATAATTTAAAGTTAATTTTTCATGGAGTTGACCATTTCCTTTTTGTATTATTATTTCAGCACACTTGCCTAATATGATAGTTTTATTTCTCTACTGCAATACAGTTTATATGTATATATAAACTGTGTAAAGATTACATCTTAAAATTTTGTTTAAACAATTCTAAAAACTCATGCAATAATAAAGAAGAATTATTTTCTACCAGAATGGAATTAAAGTCTCAGTAGAGGGTTCAGGAGTCACTAAGGTAAGGAACAATAGTGCCAAAAAAAAAAAAAAAATGGCCTCTACTTTTCTCCTTTTTTTAAAAAAAATGTAAGTACCATTATTAATATATTTATCTGTCTGTAAAGGCTCTTATATATATTTAGAGTTTATTTTTCTTTACATCGCTCACAATGTGATAGAACAAAAATATTTCACTGTCAGATGACAGGTACAGATACTCTCGGTGAGAGATGAGAAAATAGCAAAGGGTACATTTAGTAAAGATTTCTGGCTGATGATCTCAAACAAGATGGACACTGTCAAGCAGAACGTCCCTCTGCCTTTCCATGATTGGCTTATTTCTTGTCTGTTCTTTGGGAGAATGTGTTTCTTTATTTCATTTACATATCACTTGCATTTAAAATAATGGGGGGGGAGAGAAGAGAGAGAAGGAGAGATAGAGATAGAGATAGATAGATAGATAGATAGATAGATAGATAGATCATATCATATCATCAGATAGAAGCAAGGGAAAGAAGACTACAAAATTCCACATTCCTTTTCTCCTAAATCTGGGATTTGCACCAATAGTTAATATATTGTGATTCCATTGAGAGATAAGCTTCTTCTAAAGCTATTTTATACTAACCTATTGTATTGGTTAACTTTGTATTCCCTGTGACAAAAATATCTGAAAAAAACAATTTAAAGGAAAAAAAGCATATTTTGACTGATGGTTTCAGAGATTTAGTCCACGGTTGGGTTGGCTGACTCCACTGCTCTGGGCCAAGGTGAGGCGGAACATCATGGCAGAAAAGCATAGTAGAGGAGCACTGCTCTGCTCATGGTGGCCAGGAAGCAGAGATAAAAAGGGGAAGGGCCGCAGGGAAAATGAAACTGGCCAGGGCACCGGACCCATGATCCATTTCCTCCAGTCACACCCCACCTGCCTACAGTTACCCAGTCAGTCCATCCAAACTAAGATGTACTGATTAGGTGACAGCTCTCATAATCTCGTCCTTTCTCCTCTGAAATGATTAATGCATTCCTGCATTAACACAGGAACTTTTGTTGGGCCCTCATATCCAAACCATAATGCCCATCCTAAAGTGTCTATAATGTATTTCCGCCAAAAAAGGGATGTTTAAGGTGAGAGAAAAAATATTTTCTTATGATTGACAGTACCATTTCCAAGATTGTCAGAATTTATGGATAAGCATCCAGGCTCTGTGGACCACCTAATATTTGGTAGCATTTTGTAGTGTTTAGGAATGATGGTTCTATAGACAAAATTAAAATCCCTTATGATAGAATCCTTGCCATTTTTGGAAAGTTACTTGATTTTTATAATGCACCCACTTTTTCTCTTTCTTCCTCTCTCCTTCCTTCCTTCCTTCCTTCCTTCCCTCTCTCCTTCCTTCTTCTAACTGTAAAAAGAAAAGAATAATTATAGCAATCTACAATTATAAGATTGTTTAAAAAACTAAATAGCAAAATATGTAAAAATATTTAGAAGTGTCTTCTATTAGTTTTCTATACTGGTGTAACAGATTACCACCAATGAGTACCTTAAACTACATTAATTATCTCACTGTTTTGCAGTTCAGGCATCTGAATTGTGTCTTAGTAGCATGAGTTGAGGGGTAAGCAGGACTCTGCTCTTTGCTGGAGGCACACTAAGAATCTGCTTCCTCTCTTCTCCAGTTCTTGGAGGGGGCTGGCCTTCCTGAGTTGCTGGCTCTCTTCCATCTTGCAAGACAACAATGGCTAGTCTGGATTCTAGTGTGTCACCTTGCTTTGACTCTCTGTATCCCTCCTCCACATTTAAAAGACCCTTATGTTTGAAGTAGGATCACCTAAATAATCCAGGATAATCTCCCAATTCTAAGGTCAGGTGATTAGCATTCTTCATTCCCTACTGTACACAGCTTAACGTATTCACAAATGCCAGGGTTTAGGGTGCTGACATTTTTAGCGGGATGACATAGTCCTATACCTAGTAAGAATTTTAAAATATCAACTATTGTTAAAACACTTTTTAGGATAAATGTATGGATTTATTAGTTTTTTATGATCATCAAACCCAACACAAGGATAAGGAAATTATTGTTTGTAAAAAAAAAGTACGTGAGTTAGAAAACGAAGTGTGTGTATTGAAATGAATACTAAAGAGTGAATGATCCGATTTTTATGACTCTTGGAGAAGTACTCTTTTAATTGAAAAAAAATTTCTAGTGCATTTGTTTCTAATTTGAGCCATTCAATTCCATGCACAGTTAATGAGATATTGATAAAAATTATTGGGCTCCACAGAGAAGTATAATATGCATATCTGACTTGTTAAATTCAAGAAGAAAAAGTCCCCAATACTAAGCAAGGAAAGGGAACTAATAAGAGCGCATAAGATTTTAGACATCACATCAGATGTTCCGTTGCTTTGATTCATTCTCACAAAAGTCATATGTGATTCAGAAATAATTATCCTGTTTTATGAATAAGAAATCTAAAATTTAGAAAGGTTGAGCACATTAATGAAATTTGCACAGCTAGCGAAATGTGAAGCTAGTGAATTGATAGGCTTTATTTTTTTAACTCCAAGTACTTTACCTTCTCTCCATTCCCTTCTGCTTCCTCTTTAAACTACAGCTTATATTGGTTTCTTATCTGTACCATTACTTTTCTAACAAGACACATTTTAGTCTTCATATAATACATGACATTCATAGCATAAACATACAAGCTATAATACAACATTTTGGACAGTTGTGACATCATTTCCTAATGCCCCATTAAGTTAGCAGAAACTACTATTTTAAGGGCAAATAATATTTTCCATTCAGTAGTTGGCATATTTATAATTTTCAGTCTATGCATGTTTTCAATTTCACACCATCTGATTCTGAACTAACAATTTCAGGCCAGTGATATTTGTCTTTGTCTTCCTCTTAATGAACCAAATGTTTCCAAAAACATTTAATAATGTAATTGTGTTACTAAGAAAGATAAAGCCATTTCCCCTGCAGAAAGTATTCTTACTATCCCCTGAAGATTGGAATTTAGTTGGGAGTGACCCACAAGAGTGATTAAGGTCAGTTTGGTCACGCTTGGAAACTGGTTGTCTTCAAAGACAAAAATTTTATTTAAGATTCTTTTCCCTTTGATTTCTTCTCCCCTTCACTTATTCATATTCATATGATAATAATAACAATAACACTCTAATAGTTCATAAAACTTTAATAATAATGTCCTAGCAATTCGTGAAGCTTTGTACTAGATTGTGAGCAACTTGAAGGCAAACATATTTCTGCATTATCCCTATGTCAATTCACAGGGGCTCATGGTAGGATTGTATATAGAGTCAGCACTTAACCAATGCATTTTAAAGCACTTTAATGAAGCTGTTTACTTCTCTCTCTGCATAAAGGCTTTTGTTTTATAACAAATACCTTTATGCAGTTATAACAAAACATAAAAGCAATTCCAGCATCCACAGTTTCCTTCGGCTTGCTATCTTTGAGCCCATTCTCCATGCTTCACCAATTCTCTTGCAGAAGACCCTAGGCGAGCAAAGTTGCTAGAAATGTAAATTATTCCTTCATAGCTTGAAGTTATGGTAAGAAAAAAAAATGTATTGGTGAAAAGTTTCAAATTACTGTATACATAATTTGTAGGCAAATCAACAAAAATTATAAATGGTTCAGTGAGCAAAAGCAGTATACACAAAAATAGATTAAAAAAAAATGAGAATGTGTCTTATCTTTGTTAGCACTGGTATTTCCTAATTGTAAAGCATCTCTTACAGAACTGCAGGAGATAGAAATATATGACTTATTCATAGTTCCAAGAGAATACCTTTTGGAATCAATATATAATTGACTTAAACTGCAAAGAAAAAGGATAATTTGACCTATTCCATTTTTTGAACTCTTTATTGTGTTCATTACATAGGAAGGCAATGTTCTCAAATATTCGTTTTCAGAGAAAAACAGAATGCCATCACTAAAAAAGAAGCTTCCAATAACATTGATGATTATATTGAAATTCTCTAGACAAGGATTCTCATTGAGACAAGAGAGATGTGTTGAATTAAATGCCGTTCAAGTGTTAAATGCTGTTCAATTTCTACAATCAGAATTAGGGATACATTTTGAGGTTCACCAATTAAACTTTGGCACTTTGGAATCAAATGAACTTTTAATATTTCATCTTTATTATTGTTCCAGACTCCTGTGTGTTTTAATTAGACACAGTATTGCATTTGCTCTTTGATCACTTGTTGTTTTCTTGGTTGCTGACTGAATCGACATAATTTGGAATCTTTGCCGAAATGCTGGTGCTAGTTGAGTGATTGACTCGTATGACAGACTATATAATGAAGTCTAGATAATGTGCCATCCACAGGAAGGTGACAGAATAAAGGAGAAAGGTCAGTGCAAAGGGGTATTTCTCTGGCACCTAATTCTTAGTCAAGCCATACATTTTGGAGTTTGGATGGAGGCACCTATGTCTAATTCCTGGGTTTCTAGGTGGGGCATCCAGTATCACTCCCTTATTTCTTAGCCTTTGTGAGACAAGTTGAGCACCCACCAAGTGGAATTCTGAGCTTTTCCTTGGCCAAAGTTACTCTATAGTAAAGGAGAAGTTTAATAGTTCTGCTGTCCTTCCTGTAATGGGTCAATCCTCACTTTCTTTTCAAATAAGACATCTCACCCTTCTGTTTATGGTAGGATTGTACATAGAGTAAGTACTTAACCAATGCATTTTAAAGCACTTAAATGAAGCTGTTTACTTCTCTCTCCTCAAAAAGGTTTTTGTTTTATAACAAATTTTCCCTCCTTCAAAAATAGTCTTAAAAGATTTGAGTTATATTTTTAAATAAGTCTGAGCTTATCTTAAGCATGTTTTGTTCTCTTGACATTGTGATTCTTTTACATGATCATATTTGATTTTATACCCCTCTTTCCATTTGTATAGGTCATTAAAAATATGAGTTCATCATAAAGCTCCCTGTCATTTGCATTAATTTAAGTGCCTTTTTTCCCCCTTCCTCCCTGGAATAATTTGTAATTATATTAGCATAAATTTTATAGTCTTCAGGCTTTCTTGAGTTGTCAATATTCTTCAAACTCTTAGAATACAGAAAATATTTCCTGGAACATTTTAATGTTTTATTACTATGAAGTTATTTCTTATTTATTATGGACTGAGTTGTATATATTGTGTGAATTTTTGAATGAAAATAACGTAAGCATGTTCATCAGGGATGGGGAAACCACAGATGTGTTCCGGTTTTTAATTCTTTGATGTAAATACTCCCAGGGTGACAAATTTCAAGCTTCCTGCACAGCAACACTGAAGAGATGTAGGGAAGACATGTGAGCAACTGTCTCTGGGAACTGATGTGTCTTGGTTCCAGAACCAACTCTAGTTGCAGATGCTTCATCTGGAATTTAGGGATCACTGTTAATTTTTGATGAATAAAGTACGACAACTACTTTTTCATTTATCTATATTAGACATTGTACATTGTCTTCTTCTCACATACAGGGTTTAACAGGTCATTCCCCTTTGCTTTCCTCCCTCCCCCTTTCAATGCTATTGAGTGACAATCTTTGCTTGAATCAATATTAAGCTTTAGTGTGTTTATGAATAAATGATTCATACTGAATACTATTCTGTACTATTGTTATTTTTCATTTCCTACTTTCTACTAAGGTCAATGATTACCTTTTTAAAAATTTACATAGTTTTCTTTGTATCTATTGCTAATTTTTTGCATATCATCTAATGATTTCTCAGTAGAGCTCTCTCTTTCTCTCTCTGCGTCTTTCTCTCTCACTCTCTTATACACACATACCCCAGAACACACCCAAAACACACACACACACACACACACACACACATTCTCTTGAAGGTTTATCAGAATAAAAAGGCAAGGAAATGGCAGACAGCATGTGGTGATGACCACCGTGCATTTACCTTGCTTCACTCTGCTTCTTACCAGGCTCTCTCTGCCTGGTGCACACCTGAATTCTGGGGTGGCCTTTTGTCATTGAACTCGGGAGGATGTTCCACTTTCTCTCCAGGATTTGTGGTTTGTCTCCCTGGTTTTCTATTTTCCTGTATCTCTCTCCATATTAGTTTACTCCTTTCTTTATTTGTGGGTGTATCCATATATCTATTTATATTCAGATCTAGATCTATCTATCTCTATATCTTCCCACTATTTTCTGAGAAAGGGAGGTAAATATTTTGAAATAGTATTGTTTTAGTGAGCTTTTTTTTTTTTCCTGCTGTGACCAAAAGACCGGACAAGAACAATTTTAGAGGAGGAAAAGTTTATTTTAGAGGGCTTCCAATTTCAGAGGTCTCAGTGTGTAGATAGCCAACTCCCTTGCTTTGGGCCTGAGATGAGACAGAACATCATGACAGAAAGATGTAGAGGAGAAAAGCAGCTCAGAACATGGAACCAGGAAGCAGAGCAAGTCTCCTCTTACCAGGGACAAAATATAAACTCCAAAGGACCTACTCCTAAGAACGTACCTCCTCCAGCCACACCCTACTTGCCTACAGTTACTATGCAGTTAATCCCTAAAAGAGAATCAATGCACTGATTCAATTAACACTCTCATAACCCAATCATTACCACTACACTTTCATTGTCTCATACAAGAGCTTTCAGGGGACACCTCATATCTAAACCATAACAGGTGTATATCTGAAAACGTCTGTAAGCTGTTCTACCATTTAATTGATGGTTTGAGTGGGCACGGATCTCTAGACTGAGATTCTTTTTTTCATCAATACTTTGGAGGCACTTTTCAATTGCTTTCTCTTATCCACTTTTGCTATTGAAGAAGTTGAAGACATATGACAGCTCTCTCTTTGTATGTGAGTAGTCACATCTTTAGAAGTTTGAGGCACACCCAGTACTACCATCAAAATGTTGTGTGTTGAAAAAACCACAGATATGTGAATCCCCATCGGCTCTTGAAATATGACAACTCATATCCTCAAGATCTTGAAAATTTCCCCAAATTATGTCTTAAATAGTTATTTTTTCTTTTTGTTTCCTGATGGTACTTCTTGCTTTTTGGATATTGGATATTCAGGGTTTTTAAAAAATGTTTTTCTTTTATTTCTTTGTCGTTCACCTGAAAGAGTTCTTCAATTATAGTCTCTCTCTCTCTCTCTCTCTCTTTCTCTCTCTCTCTCTCTCTCTCTCTCTCTCTCTCTCTCTTTCTGCACCAGGGATTGAATCCAGAGGTGCTTAATCACTGAGTCACATTTCCAGAACTTTTTACTTTTTATTTTGAGACATGGCCTCATTAAGTTACATAAAGCCTCGCTAAATTGTTGAGGCTAATCTTGAATTTGAGATCCTCTTGCCTCAGACTTCTGAGCCACTGGGATTACAGATGTGCATCACCAACGTCCACCTTCAATTATATTTTCTTACTCTTCTAGTCAATCTTTAAATTTGTATTCTTACACTGGTAATCCCAAAATATCTCTCTCTCTCTCTCTCTCTCTCTCTCTCTCTCTCTCTCTCTCTCTCTCTCTCTCTCTCTCTTTTCTTTCTTTCTTTCCCTGAATAGTCTCTATCACTCTGAGGCTATTAGAAACATTTTTAAAAGATTTATTCTTCTTGCATGGTAGCTGTTTTCTCTAAGATCTTTAACTCCTTCTTTCTTTAATTTTCTGTATCACAGATTAAGAAACTTTCCCCAGAATTCTAGTGATTCTTGATTGTCTATGTCTGCTAAAAGTGAGGTCCTGACAAGGTGATTGATTTCACTGGGGGCTTTTGTTGACATTGGGAGGCAAGTATGGTTAAATATTTCTTCTTAAACTTTTTAGGTTCTGACAGAAAATAATCTTCCAGTCTTTTGCTTTCAGGGTTATGGTTGGCCAATGTTTTTGGAGCCTGATGTGGGCAGGGAAGTTGGTATGGGAACAGAAAAGCTCTCAACTCTCAGCATCCACTTTGCAGAGGTGATTGTGTTTCTTTTTGAGGATGAGATTCCCACCCTGGATCATGGGGGGGTTTACAGCCCACAGAATCTCAGTTTTAACGTCTCCAGAGAATGAAGAATCTGTGTTTGCTTAGTTAGGATTGGATGGTCAGTTAGTCAAGGTGGTGGAAAAGATTCTATGCATCAAATTACCATTAATCTTCAATAGTTTAACTCATCCTTCTATTTATCCAGAAATACTTGAAATTCCCCATTTTGAACCTCCCCAAAATTCTGTGCAATGGCTGAATTTTCTCTTGTTTTTTTCTGTTGCTGATTTTGGTTTTAGGTTTTGGTTTGGTTTTCCTTTATTCTGTTGGATCACTTAGAATATCTGCTGTTCAGCTTCTAAAAGTTTGTTGCTGTTGTTTCTTCTATATTCCCTCTACCTTTGCAGGTTTAAGTCTAGTTAAAGAAAAAACAACAAAAAACAAACAACAACAAAAACACAAAGAACAACAACAACATTCATTGTAGCTTTAGTGGAGTTGTGAAGGGAAGAGATCAGACCCATGGTTAAATCTTCCACCTTTATTCTGAAGCCTTTTCTCTGAACTTTGTGACATCTGCTTTTCTAAAGCACAAAGCACATTCTGGAGAGACCCTGGTCTCCCACCTGATGATCACAGACTCTAAGAGTGCATGTGCATCACATCCCAGCGTTCCTGTCATTTCCACTCCACTAAGTCTGCTCTCTGTGCTTGCTTGTCATTGTATCCATGGTAACAGTTCCCCTCCTTACTCACTGAAACTTCAGAGAGATAAAATAAAAAGGAAGTCAGAGCATCTTTGTGCAAAATATGTTTCCTTTTCTGGACAAAGGCTTGCTTCAGAACAGGAGATGGTGATGATTAGGTGGGAGATAGGAGAGAATGGAACAGCATAATTTCTGCTGATTACAGAGTGTTAGAAACCTCTACAAATCAACAACAACTTTGCTGATATTAATGCTAGCTAATGCTTTTCTTTGGGGCTTTATCTCAAAAGATGCTTCTTATTGTGTGAAATTAAACAACACATGTTCAAGTAATTACAAAGATATATGTGTCTACTTGTATCCAAATTATACTTGAGGTAGGAAAGAAATTCTAATTCTGCAGAGTTTGGGAAATGCACAGAACATTATTTCCTTGTGCCTTAAGAGAGAGAAATAATTCCCAAATACTAAAATATAAAATCCTAAGTAACATTTCCTTGAATATGACACTTCTACAACCCCTGCCCTTTCTCTGGCATGAACCACGGGGTAGATTGGGGAGGGGCCGTGAAGCTCATGCCCAGTCTGGTGCCATGCACATGGCTTCCACAGCTCTGGAAGCACAACCGGGTCAACTTTCAAGAACATCTTAATATGCTCTCATTCATATATGGACTCTTAGAAAGGCTGCCTTGCAGAAATAGAAACTAGAATGGTAGTTGTCAGGGGCTGGAGTGTGAGGCAAATGGGAAGAGGTTGGTAAAGGGCACAAACTTTTGGCTCTAAGTTCCAAGGATCTAATGCACAGAATGGTGATTGTAGTCAATATTGTATTGTTTACTTGAAGATGGATAACAGTAGATCATGAGTGTTCCTGACACACAAAATACATGTTGTTTATGTGAGATAATGGGTGTATTAGTTAGCTTGGTTGTAGTCATCATTCACAATGAATATGTATGTCCAGTCATATTGCATGCTTTAAGTGTATACAATTGTTTTTGCCAGATATTCCTCAGTAAAACTGGAAACATTTTGGCTTTAACTTGTCCTTTGTCACACAAAAATAAACAATATTGTACTCTATGTAAGAATATCTTAACATTCCTCGTTATTTTCTCTATTTTTTGAGCTTTTTCACCATTGATTTTTGTGTACCAAACAAGAGAATGAAGACTATAAGCTTCATACTGTGGTCATGTCTACATAATCTGCAATTTGATAGATTCTAATGATCATCTTTCTCCATCCATTCATGTGACCCTAGGCAAAGTCAGTTGTCCTTCAACCTGTTCCAGAAGTGTGGGCCTGCTGAAGGAGTCATCATAAATCCTCCTTTCTCCAAACAGACCATTATCAACCTCTTCCTCCTCACAGTTTCTGTCATCACTGAAGCAGATTCACAGCCTAACTTCTCCCACCACACTCCCTCTTGTCCCAAGCTTCTTCAGGTTTTGCAGATGCAAATCCACTACCCTTCAAGTCCTTGCCCTAGAAAGTTATAAGAACATCTCTTACCCAGAAAGAAGAAATCATGCCCAAGGATGCAGCAGGAGAACTGTGGACTTTGAAATTGAGGTTGAATTCCTCTTAGAAAAAAATGTATGACTAGCTCATGACTTTGGAAAAATTACTCCCTATACCTGAAACTCTGATCCCAGTCTCTTATCTTCTAGAAAGTTTTGAGAATTAATAATATTTGTTAAACTCTTAGCTTTTTCATCTAGTAAATATGGTTGTGTAATTAATAGGAGTTAATATTACTATTTGCAAATTCTGATACAAATTGAAGAATAATCATAATACAGTATTTAAAAAAGTAAAAATAATACCTACATTTTTTTCAACACACTAAATAATAAATAGATATTTTTATTTTGCTTCCCTAGGTTAAACCGGCAGGCAGTACATTTCTGTCTCTGCAACCAATGTGTGGAATTGTTTGGCTTATGAAATGTGAGCATGATTTTGAAAGTTACTTGTGTCAAAGAACACATTCATACTGCTAATGTAGTTTAAACTAAGTATCTTTTAAATGCCAGGCTTGAAGCCTTTTCATTAAAAGATTTATTGTCTCTTCCACTGTCAATAGCCATGCATTGTTTTTGAATAACTAATAATGATAAACATCTTAGATAAAAATTTAGACAACCTAATATGCCCGATAATGAGAAAAGATAATATTAGCATTTAACTTTAAAATGACCTTTCATTCTGTCACTAGCAGTTCATCACATTTAAAATTCAACACATTTCTTACTTGACCATGGTGAAAATATAAAGACCTGTAAGATGGAAGACCTCAATGGGGAAGTTGGGATTTAAAAAGACAGAGCAATCTGTGGGTGACCTAGAATATCACCTTGGGTGTTTTGTTATGCTGCTTCTGGGATTTAGTAATGGAAAATGTTGACTAATTTTGAGAAAGAAGTCATATATAGTTTAAATATCAACTCTATCTCAGACAGAATGAAAAGCAGAGCAAGACTTTATCCTCAAGAACACACTGTTTAGTCAAACAAAGGATTGTGAAGTGAAGCAAGATGAGCCTTAGATAACTTGAGAGGCTAAAAGAAGCAGAAGTCCAGGCTGGGGGATGAATGGGGAGTTTCAAAAGGATTCTGAGAGGACAACATTTAAGCCAGCCATTGAATAAGCTAGTCCAGTGGAAAGACTTGCAACATGTTTGAAGAATTATCATTTCCAAGTACTTTGAAACTGTTGAGCAAACAGTGCCGTAGAACAGGATTCAAGGATGATAATTGCTTCCACTGTTATTGATTTCCACTTCACTATTTCATGCTAGTGCATGAAACCAAATTTTTTGCAAACAAAAATTTTGCCTTTCACTGTTTTGTAGATGGCTTTTACGGTGCTGCAAAGCAGAGCTAACGACCGAGTATCATTGAAAAAGCCACGTTTCATGAAAGCATTCATCTGAAATGCTTTGCTTTTAAAGTCTGGACCTCCTTCATGTCTCAAATGTATACTAAGACTTTCCTCTGTTTTTTTGGTTAGTTCCTAGCCCTGTTTTTTTTTTTTTTTTTGTCTCCTACGTCGTTCTCTTCCTTTGATAGACTTCCATCTCTTTATGTTTGTTTCCTGCCTGTACTTTGCTTCCTTATTTGACATACAAATCTCTGTGTGCCCTGCTCAGTGGAGTCCTGGCAAGAGACTGCCCATTGTGGACAATAGACAGAAGGCCATAGTGTGTCCCTCTGTGATATCCAATGGGTGCCCCAACTCTACTGTCCTAACCTTCTAATGTCCCTGCAGTTGGGATAGACATAAGGGAACAATTAACACCATTCCTACTGTTGAAGGTGGAGAGAATAGAGGTAAAACTTTACCTTACCCTGTGGGGGAATAGAAAGTAACCCCAATGTCTCTCATATATCAACTCTTCTCCTTCATTGCACATTTCCTTTCCACAAATCATTGAAAAATCTTACTTTAAAGAAAATCAAAAGTAAGATCATGGGATTCTTATGTATTGCTCTACCTTTGCAGGTCCTGTGACATTAAAGCAAGTGTCAGTATCAATCTTTTCTTCTTGAATCATTGATTTTTTAATCCCATATTCTTCTACCAACAGCTATTAATTGCAGCTGTCTGTCACTCTGGGGTGGACAGGAGAACAAAAGATGTCTTTTCAGTCAGTGAATCTGGTGGTCTGCAGAGCTGCAAAGAGGTACAATGATTGAATTCTGCATCCAGCCAACTTTTTCAGGGACCACATAATAGGCTTACCCATCCAGCTACATGCCAGCCAGCGTAGCCCAAGGAGGGAGAGGCAGGATGTGTTCACCCCCTGGTTGCACACTTCTTCTTTTTTCTCACTTTGGTTTGATCTCTCAGTGTTCTCCGTTTCTAACATTTATTTTTGATGCTTTAATTCTCTCTTTTTTAAAGCTTACATTTTACTCTAAAGACTGAAATCAGGGGTATTACATGAACAAAGCAGCTTACAGATGTTTTTCACCGACCGAAGGCAGGGGGCGCTATATGCAAAGAAATCAGCGGCAGCAAGAGAATTTTCAAAGACAGACACCTGAAGCCGTTTATCGTGCCACATTATAGAATTGCTTTAAAATGTATCATTTCTCTCAGGTGCTGCCAAATGTACGATGATGCATGTCCTTATGGAGATACACAGACAGCAAATGTCACACACATATTCTTCTCATCGAAGAAGCAATGTGTTGTAACTAATAATGATTTCTTCAAATCACAGATTAATTGGTGTGCAATTAATTTAGCATATCCCAAACATAGCAGAGTATCCTCCACCTGAGTTCATCTACAGTAATGAAACATTTATGCAGATTGTATCATTGCTAGGATAATTAGAAGTTATCCTTCTCAATAGAAGCTACAATCTCACATTGACCAGATAAATGAGAAGTTAGAGAAGATTGTCAGGGGCAAACAAAACAAAGTAAACAAACAAATAAAAAACAAAAACAAAAACAAAAAAACGCCAAGTCTTTGTTTTTCCTTCTAAATAGCTGGCATATTTTGAATGTTTTCCCCAAATGGTTAGAAGTTTAAAATTTCGTGTTCTGTTAACTTGAAAACAGATCAAAGGAAAAATGAAGAGCAATGAGAATAAATCGCAGGAATTATAAGCACAAAAGGTAAAATGTAGTACAGAATATTACATAATTTCAAAAGCCTCCTAAAAGAGCCAGAACTACAAACTTCGAAAGGTCAGTGAATATTGAAGTGTTTTGACATGCCATACGGATAAAAAGCCTCAAGGACAGGCAATTTGAGTTGTTCCAAAAAAAGGTATTATTTCTCTAAAACATTCACTTTTGAGATTTCCCCATATTATAGTTATCTTCAGATTAAATTGCATAGGCAAGACATGGGAGACACTTTAGAAAGCTTTCCAGCAAGCCAAGTCCAACATCTAAGATGAATCATTCAGGATAAAGTATTCATCTCTAAGTGTTCATGTCTCCCAGACCTTTGGAAGATGCCAAAGTAAATTTGAATGTTTAGAGGGACTAACAGAAAAATCACATCCATAGAATGAATTTCCAGGTCCAGTTCATAAATACTCAAATTACATCATCTAAATGTAATGTTTTAAAGTTCAAAATGAGAAGAAATAATATATTGACCATATCAGCTAAGGTGAAATTGGTGGTGAACAGAATTTGTACTGATGCTCTTTGTATGTGGGAGTTTGTTCATTTGGAGAATTAGTAAAAAATACTAAGAAAAAACGTCTTTAATACCTTGTGATGACTTAATTGGACTGTTCACATATTCAGGGACTTCACTCCCACCAGCCTAGTGACTCAACACTCCTGGTAGTTTCAAATAAAACAAATCAATAACAAAGCAACAAGGCAAGAGAGGAACAAAATTAATGTTTTGCTTGTGATAACTACATCCCAGGGGGCAAGAAGAGATGTTGTTGTGTTGCTACTAATTTTCATTCTTGGAAAGTAATCTGACCAAGACAAAAGAAGAAATATGTTATAGCTTAAAAATGTTTACCTGTATGTTATATAATACATTTACTTATGGGTAGCTGATAATGGAATGTCTTCATGTTAACTCTTCACTGGGTAGTAAAAGGGAGATGGAAAGAAACAGAAGTCACATTTCATGTCCTCAAAGATGTTAATAGTTTGTTGAGGGACATGGAGTCATATACATTTAACCAAAGGATAAAAATGCATGATGAGGAAGATCAAGTCCAACTGCTGTCCCAATTAGAACAATTTTGATGTGTCGAGGAAAAAAAAAAAGGTCTGAAAGCAGAAATACCTGTGTCCAAATATTGGCTCAATGATTTTTTAGCTCTGCTCTTTATGCTTGCTCTCAATCTCTGTAGCCTATATCATCAACAAAAAGAGAGAAAACTGACTTTTCTTGTATAATTATGAGGATGAATAAGAAAATATATGTAAAATCTCTTGACTCTTATAGCACAAAATTGCTATTCCCTTGAAAACTATATCACTTGGGACTTGGCACTTGGGAAGTAGGTCAACAATAAAGTACTTGCCTAGTATGAATGAGGCCCCGAGTTTAATCCTCAGTAATGAGAAAAAAAATTAAAACAGAACCAAAATATATGTGCACGTGCACGCGCACACACACACAAACACACACACACACTCACACACACAACACACACACAAAACCTCTGTGCCACTCCAGCAACTAGATCCAAGTATCATGGTTACATATGGAGCCTCTCTCTGAGCTCAGAGGCAACAGAGCAGGCCCCATGGTTCAAAATCCTTTTAGGTTTGTTTCCTTTTCTTTTCAATCCTTTTTGCCTCTTTATGCTAGTTTAGAGGCAGAAGTTATTAGGTCCATGGGTGGAAGAGAAAGGGTTATAGAGGCCAGAAGAAGGAGGGTGATAAAAGCAGAAGAGAAATAGGGACCCTGTCTGTCATGGATCTTATGCACTATGGAGCAAAGGAGGACATTCCCATGCTTTCACTCTTGTAAATGACACTTACTGACCACATGATACTCTCCTGGATGCTTATGTAACAGCATGTGAAACAGACCTTGTTCACGGAACTTGTATTTTGTGAAGTCAGGAGTCAAGTGTCAGGAGTCACAGGGGCAAGTACACTAGATGGTAATAATTGACAAAAAATAAATAGGAAGTGGAAAAAAGTGTGTCATAGAAATGCCAAAGTTTACACACTCTGGCCAGGGGAGGCCTTAGTAAAATACAAAGGACTTGAAGGAGAGGGTTGTACAGAGACCTGGCTAAAGGGAATTCTCAGCACAGAGAATAACAAATGCACAGCTCCAAGCAAGGGGCAGATGCTTGAGTAGAGGGAAGGAAAATCGGTGTTGACAGAGTAAAGCAAGTAACAGGTTTGGGGATAGCGGGATAAAATCTTATGGGAATTTAGAGGCTATCTTAATCTGGGTTAAGACAGGATGGGGCATTGGAAGGTTTATCAGTCATCCACTGTCATAATAATTCAATGTAATAAATCATTCACAAAATGGATGGCTTAAAGCAACAATCATCTGGTAAAACTCAGACATGTTTAGGTAGCTGGTGTCAGCTGATTTAAGGTGAACTTCTTTCCACAAAAAAGACTCGGTTCAAGTCTGCTCTATGTGTCTCTTATCCTTTGACCCTGGGCTACCTAGGGTATGTTTTGCTCTTAGCAGTGAGGTCAAGTGTGCAATGCCAGATAAGCCTCTGATGTTGCATCCACTAATCTCAACGGGTGACGAAGGCCATGTGGCTGTTGGAAGCCAAGGGGCAGGAACATTCACTCCACCTCTGGGTTGGAAAAGTGTGATGTCCCACTTCAAATGGTGTGGTCGCCATGGTAGACTCTATCATGGAGATTGGAACAGACAATTGCATGACTAATTTATTTTGACAGAACAGGGCTGGCAGCTATTGAAAACAGACTGAAAGGAGGAAAGAAGACTTGGAAGGATACCAATCCAAGAATGACCGTGGTGGCTTGGATATGGATGGTAGCAGTACAGATAACAGGGGATGTTTGCGTTAGATTGTATCTTGAGATTATAGCACGACAGTTGTCAAAGAAAAATTGCAAATTAAAGGCAAGAAGCTTTATTCAAGACTCT
Organism: Urocitellus parryii; assembly: GCF_045843805.1. Taxonomy (NCBI): domain Eukaryota; kingdom Metazoa; phylum Chordata; class Mammalia; order Rodentia; family Sciuridae; genus Urocitellus; species Urocitellus parryii. The sequence goes on along the minus strand of NC_135539.1, from coordinate 128,150,650 downwards.
GGAGTAGGGAAACACAGATTGTACCCAATTCCACTGAAATAAAAGATGAGAGGCTTCCTAGGTCCTGGGGTGAGCAAGTAAAAAAATATTAGAAAATGGTACAGGGGAGGTCAGTCAATGTGACTAGTGTTTGCTAATTGTCCTTCTTACCTGTGGTTGCTAATTGTTCCTCATCAAAGGAGTACAGCTCCTCTTCTCTCACAGGAGAGTGGGGAAGTGGTACTATCTTCTTCCCTGACTGTAGGGTGACAAAGTGTTAAACCCATGAGATTCCACAGAGACTGAAATTCTTAATGTGTGTATATAGAAATCAGAAAAATTCCTGGCACATAGGAAGCTTTACTTATTCTTAAAGTCAGTAGATTCTCCAGAGTATGAGACCAGGTATAAGAAGAAGGAAAGGAGTCAGGAATAACTTATAGGTTTTTAGCCTGAGATTTTGCAAAAATGGGGTTGTACTTTCCAATTCTGGGAATGCTATAGGTACAATATTATCATATAGGAAATGGTAAACCAGTATCAGTTCAAGTTTGTGAGAGCTCAGAAAATGGCTTAAAGTGGGTAACGTAATTTCCCTTTCTTACTGGCAAAGGGTATAACATACACTGTGTCACTGTATTTTTAAAGGTCTGAGTAGGATGTTAAGAGATTTTTATCTTAGTTCTTTCCTCTCTGAACCAAATTAGACACCAGTAGTTATAGGAAAAGGAATTGGATAATAAATCAGGAAAATATATTAATTATCATAAATCTTCTTAAAAATACTCTGAGAAACTTTTGAAAGTTTGGTTGTTAACTTTAACATGAATTTGTGTCTTTAAGCCATCACCCCTAATTCAGAAAGCAATGAATTTGTTTGAACAAATATTCTTATAAAAGCTGTGCCTTGTTTACCAGAGTGTCCCCAGCTTTTAGAGCAATTCCTGCCACTTGGGATGGGTCTGATAAATATTTATGGAATGAATGAAACCACAGGCTGACACTTTCTGTTTAGAGTCGTGTGTACACGTGCATATTGCTTTTGAAACACTGTGAATTATTTGACTTGTAGCATGGGCCAATTCTGCTAACCTGCAATCTGCCAACGGATAGATCAATATATTAAAATTCTTGACTTGAGGTTCACATTAGCATTTTTTAGATAAAAACATGGCCAGTAGGGTAAATTTCATCCAACCTCTTGATAGAATTTCCAGGCAGTAATTGTTCTATTAATGATTACATTAAAAACAATTACAAAAACAATTGGGATTTTATTTCATTTAGATCAAACAGTTTGCATAATGTACAGGCATAGGTCTAAATATTAAATAATATGTTTTTGTGAAAAATTGTTTCTCTCTAGTACTAAAGCTAAGGGTTATCAGATTTAGTTTTCTGGTTTTCTTCCCTCCCTCAAATGCTCCCTCCCTACCCCGCCTTCCTTCCTCCCTTTCTTCCTTTCTTCTTTCCTTCATCTTTCTTTTTGCAAGAAAGTTTGATCTTTGAATGTGAAACTAGATGCAGAGTTGGGAAATAAAGTTTTTTTTAAAAGATTAATAAAATCAGAGTTTTATCATAAATGATACTTTTTGTTTATTTTAGATTATCCTGATCCATAAATTCTTGGAAGACATATGTTTAAAATGTTTCTTCATAAAAGGAAAAGAATATCCATGAGCATGTTGCAAAGGTGTAATTTGAAGGAGTTTTGCGTCATTGTATCCTGGTGGAATTCTTTAATAGTTTGAGATTTTGTTAGGCTCACGGGGATTTCTTTGTAAGAAGAAATAATGTAGAGGAGAGAAAAAAAGAGAGCAAATTGGTACACACACACGCACACACACACACACACATATAAAATGGTAAATCTTGATTATCAGCTTTATTGAATTAAGAGACACTTAGGAAATTGGTAAAGCATACTCTTGGATGTTTCTGTGAGGGGGTTTCCAGAGAAGTTTGCATGTGGGTCAGTGAACTGAGATGAGGGGACCTGGGAGAGTCACATGTGTGACCACACTGAAGGACTTAACAAGCTGGAGTCTGGAGTCTATGAGCAATGGCAGAAGGCTGTGACTCTCCTGAGAGTTCCAAGCCTTTGGTCTCAAACTGGGAATAAATTCCTCTTGTTCTGAGACTCCAGCTTCTTAGATTCCAGCTAATGATTTTTCCAGCTCAGTAGTGTACAGATGGCCATTGTGGAACTATCTGGCTTTTGATCATGAAAGCCAATCTAATAAATCCCCTTTTATTATTTATATATGTATAATAAAATATTATGTATATTATATTTGTATATTATATATATATATTTCTTATTATAATATGAATAATTATATAAATTTCATTGATTCTGTTTTCTAGAAAACTCTAATATACAAAATAAAAGAGCTGATGGTATCTCAATGTTTGTATTGATGTCCCTCCATATTTTGTATATTGAGCTCCTCCCTTCGAGGCAGCTGTATTAGGAGAGTGAGGGCTTTGGGAAGTGAACGAGTTGTGTTGAAGCATTTGGTAATAGAATGAGTGCTACTATAATGGTCGCCAAAGGCCAACACTCCTTGCCTCCTCTGCCACATGTGGTTACAGCAAGAAGACAGCTGGCTGTGAGAAGTGGGTTTCACCAGGCACCCAATTTAACAACCTCTTGATATTGGACTTTCTAGACTACAGAAGTGTGAGAAGTAAATTTCTGTTGTTGATAAACCACTAAGCCAAAGGTATTTTGTTATAACAGTTAAACAGATTCAGACAAACAGCCTAGAGAATTACAATTCTGCCAGCATTCAGCTTGCTTACTAGACGATATAGAAGTATTTAATTTAAAAAATATGCATCTTATTTACAATTGAGAGAGGAGAGGTTTTCCAAGAAATGAAAATCAGGCTTAACATTTCTCCTCCAATATTAGTATAATTTACTTGTATTTTGTTCTCAACAAATTATGCATAAACTCAAGTTTTGTGCTTTAAAACTAATTTTTAGTGATGATATCAGGGCTGTTTTACATTCATTTTTTACTTTTCTTCAATGGTAATATACATTTAGTGTTAAGTCTTGCAGTCCTTAAGCCTCTTTGTTAAGTGGTTAATGATTTGTAAACAAACATTTAAAAGCTCATTAAGGAAACCTAAAATCCTTGTGAAAAGTTATTCCCTAGGTTGATCCAATTTTTGTACATTGACTCTGTGTAGGATCCTAGAATTGATTTTTAAAAAAAATTCTACAAGCATTTGCACAATGAATTCCAAGGGCCTAATACAAAAACTTGTTGAAATATTATATTCTGATTGGATTCTGTGAGCTTGATTAAGAGGTTACTTCCGGGTCAATTCTTGTGATTAGTGGACAGGGGAGAGCTGTGACACAATCTTATTTGTTTTTAAAGCATAAATTTGAGTTGAAGTTTGATGTTGATTGGTAAGGAAAAATTAGAACCAATTATATATCATTATTTATATGATATTAAAATACCATAGAACCTTCCTTGTACCTAAGAGATCTAATAATAAAATAATATTTGTGATGAGCAAGAAAGGAATTCTTTTATGCTATTCCTAAGACTTCATGTAATTGCTGAGATTGAGGAAGAAATACATGAGAAAGAACATTAGAAACATCCATAATCATTTTTATTTACTCTTCTGTTATTTTCCCCTAATTGCTTATTTGTCTACCCATATTTGTGTGCTTTATGATGTTTAAGAACATGTTTATTTATTTTTCCTAATCAGCAGTGTTTTTATTTATTTCAATTCTCTAGCTAATCTCTTTGACATCTCTTTGTGACTCAAGCACAAGTTACAACAATTCAAAATTTGATTTCTATTATTTTTACAGATATGATTAGATATTTATATTGATATTCACCCCCTTCCTTTCCTATTATGTTTGCATATCCTCAGATATGCACAATTACAAAATCTATATCAGATTTACTGTAGTCTCAAAGACACTCTACAATCCTTCGAGTTGTTTGAGAATTTTCCTTATGGGTTGCCAAGGTTGTTACAATGGGATTACACAGTATTCAAACACTTGAGTCAATAATTTCTTATTATGGTGAATACTCAATTCTACTTACTGTTTTAATTTATTTTCAGGAGGATATTTAGGTGGAAGATAAGTGACAGAGGATTGGGAAATAAGTACCCTATTATTTATATAATAGGTAAGTATTATTTTATACTTTAAAACTTATATAACATTGCTTTAGAAAGAGGCAGATGTTCTCAGCCTTTTAAAATCAAACTTGAAAATTGGGAGATGGTTCATCAATGGAAAAACTCTGATCTAGATGTTTGGCTGATGAACACATCATTAAGACACTTTTCAGGGAAAAGAGAATTTCACTGTTAATACTGGAGATGTGTGTGTCGAGGACAAAGCAAGATGAAGATATCTTTCCAAGCAAATTTAGTTGTTTCCATTTCAAGTAGTGTGTTGAGACAGAAGTAATGCATTGACTTTCTTGGGTCTTTAGGCACCAGGGAAAGCCTTAACAAGCATCCTCATGTTTTCATTAAAACAGAAGTTGTTCTTACAAGGAAAAAAGAAAGTGTTTTCTTTCAGAGGAAGATAAAACAGAAGTTTAGTGAGGAAGTCGTTTGGAGACGCAGGGGAGGCATACACACATAATCAAATTACCTTATATGTATAATTTGTTTCATGTGCTTCAGTAGCATTGATTCTGAAGAAAGAAGTGGATAACATTAAAACTGTAGAAA